>NC_137771.1:2224613-2309945 GCF_963455305.1 Plecotus auritus | reverse complement strand
GGCTGCAGGGCTGAGGGAGGAGGAGGCTGAGGGGATGAGGGAGGAGGGGCTGCAGGGCTGAGGGAGGAGGAGGCTGAGGGGATGAGGGAGGAGGGGCTGCAGGGCTGAGGGAGGAGGAGGCTGAGGGGATGAGGGAGGAGGAGGCTGAGGGGATAAGGGAGGAGGGGGCTGAGGGGATGAGGGAGGAGGGGCTGCAGGGCTGAGGGAGGAGGAGGCCGAGGGGATGAGGGAGGAGGGGCTGCAGGGCTGAGGGCTGCCCTGAGCTCTCCCCGCAGCGGGGGGAGAGACAGCCACGCTGCCGGGCCATCAATATCGGAGCATTAACGAGCGGGGCTATTGACTGCGAGGCTCCTCGTTATAAGGAAGGATGACCCCGTCTGTTAACAGCAGAAAAATGAGCAAAATGGAAACCGCAGAAACGCTAATTGTTTGCTTGTCCTTTTATAAGCGGATGGATGGGCTGCGCGCGGCCTGTGGTTCACGGGCGAAGGGGCGGGTTCCCCTACAACCGCCTTCCCTGACGCCTCGGGAGGCCCTGACGGGGACGCGTCAGAGAGCGCCGTTGTCATCCTGTGTCCCCTGTGTCCCCTCTGAGGGTCTCCCTTTGTCTGTGGGAGACAGAGCTGAGGGAGGAGGAGGAGGTCTTTGAGGTGGGCCCTGGCTCAGTCAGGGGGGTCCAGACACACACGGAGGGATTGAACCTGCCGCTGAGCTACGTGCCCTTGACCGGGGACTCAAACCTGAGAGCCTTCAGCCCGAGGGCCGTCACTCTAACCAGCATGTCAAACTCATGGCCGGCGGCTGCCCCGTTGACATGCTTGCTCTAACCACTGAGCAACCGGCCAGGGCAAACAGTCCACTCTTGGGGGGTCTGCTTTGAGGCTGGGGGGGGGGGGGGCGGGGGTGACTGGATACGGAGGCGCTCCGTCACGATGGTCCCTTCCACGTGGAAACCCACTCGCTTGCCTGCTAATGAGCTCCTTTCCCGGTTCCTCGCGCTCCTGGGGGTTGGCTCTCCCCCTCCGGCGGGGTTCGAGGCGTTCTCTGTCTGTGACGCTCTGAGGAGCTGGTTTCCTCTCGGTCCGTGGGGCGCGCTGCTTCTCCCGTGAAGCGTCCGAGTGTGGATTTGGGTTGTTCACTTCGCGTGGGACGCTTGGGCTCTCAAGTCTGAGCGCGTCTTCCTTCACCTTGGAAAACCGACAGCCCTTTTCCTCTCCAAGTGTGTCCTCCTTCCTGTCCGTGGAGACATGCAGTGTCCCCGCCGGTCCCCTGCGTCCAGCAGGTGCTGTCCCCGGTCACCGCCTCCTCTGACGGCTCCTCTAACCCTCCCGTCACCGAGCTGGCCGCTGTGTCTGGTCCGCCCGTGTCCCTTCTCAGAAGTGACGTCCGTCTGTGACGGTCTGCCGGTTTCTAGCTCTGGGTTCTCGCTCGGGCCCTCCCTGCTTCTCCTGTCCCCCGCGGACTGAGTGTTTGGAAAGCGCTCTCACCTTCATTCTCAGATGGCTAGCAGCTAACGCTGGCCTGTGGCCCAGACCGTGTGGCCTGGACCATGTGGCCTGGATTGTGTGACCCGGATTGTGTGACCCAGATCATGTGACCCAGACCATGTGACCCAGACCGTGTGGCCCAGATCGTGTGACCCAGACTGTGTGACCTGGATTGTGTGACCTGGATTGTGTGACCCAGACCATGTGACCCAGACCGAGTGGCCCAGACCGTGTGACCCAGACCGTGTGACCTGGATTGTGTGACCTGGATTGTGTGACCCAGACCATGTGACCCAGACCGAGTGGCCCAGACCATGTGACCCAGACTGTGTGACCTGGATTGTGTGACCTGGATTGTGTGACCCAGACCATGTGACCCAGACTGTGTGGCCCAGACCGTGTGACCCAGACCGTGTGACCTGGATTGTGTGACCCAGACCATGTGGCCCAGACCGTGTGACCCAGATTTGTGACCTGGGTTGTGTGACCCAGACTGTGTGGCCCAGACTGTGTGACCCAGACCATGTGACCCAGACCATGTGACCTGGATTGTGTGACCCAGACCATGTGGCCCAGACCGTGTGACCCGGACCGTGTGACCCAGACCATGTGGCCCAGACCGTGTGACCCAGACCATGTGACCCCGACCATGTGACCCAGACCGTGTGACCCAGACCTTGTGGCCCAGACTGTGTGACCCAAACTGTGTGTCCCGGACTGTGTGTCCCGGACCGTGTGACCCAGACTGTGTGGCCCGGACCGTGTGACCCAGACTGTGTGACCTGGACCGTGTGACCCTGACCGTGTGACCCAAACCGTGTGGCTCAGACTGTGTGACCCAGACCATGTGACCCTGACCGTGTGACCCAAACCGTGTGGCTCAGACTGTGTGACCCAGACCGTGTGGCTCGGACCGTGTGACCCAGACCATGTGGCCCAGACCGTGTGACCCAGACCATGTGACCCCGACCATGTGACCCAGACCGTGTGACCCAGACCTTGTGGCCCAGACCGTGTGACCCAGACTGTGTGGCCCGGACCGTGTGACCCGGACTGTGTGACCCGGACTGTGTGACCTGGACCGTGTGACCCAGACCATGTGACCCCGACCTGCCCAACACGGGATGTCTCTCCTCCACCCTGCAGGCCCTCCATGACCCAGCATGGTGGCCGACCCCCAGTAGCCCATGAACGGGGCTGGTTCTCTGCCTTTGGAACCCGTGTTTTGAGTTCAGTGTGAGCCCCACAGCTAAGCCAGTGTGGCCAGACCCTCCCCCCTGGACCCCTGCCGCCTTCGGCCTGGAGGTCTTGGCCTAATTCAGTGAAACCAGTCAGGACACCCGGAAACGGCTTCCAGGAGCGAAGTGCGTGTCCTCAGGACCCGGCCTCCCGCCTGGGCACCGGGGGAGTCTGTCCCAGGGCGTGTCCTGCAGGCGTCACGCTGGCATTCCCCCGGGAGGTGGAAGTCCCCCGGGGGGGGGGGGGCTCCTGGGCAGACACCCTCTGGTTAGGGGGCACAGCTCTTTCAGCCGCAAGGGTGTGGGGTCCTGCGGGAGCGCCGGCATCCAGGCTCCTGCCCGGCCAGCTCGCCCGCGCCTCCTTCTGGAGCCTCCGCGGGATGGTCCGAGCCTCCCGTTGCCCAGGCGCCGGTGCTGCTCACGCCCCTGGCAGCCCCGTTAGCCCTGGTCGCCGGCTCACAGCCGCGGGACGCTGGCCGGCGGGAGGGTCAGCTGGGCATCGCGCAGGGTCCTCCGTGGGCACAGCCGCCTATTAGAGGCCTCTCCGACGTCCTGCGCTGCGTTCTCGATGTGTGACGATTTATGCCTCACGGAGGGTTTTCTTTTTCTTTTTTGTTTTTTTTTTTAATATATTTTATTGATTTTTTTACAGAGAGGAAGGGAGAGGGATAGAGAGCTAGAAACATCGATGAGAGAGAGACATTGATCAGCTGCCTCCTGCACACCTCCCACTGGGGACGTGCCCGCAACCAAGGTACATGACCTTGACCGGAATCGAACCCGGGACCCTTCAGTCCGCAGGCCGACGCTCTATCCACTGAGCCAAACCGGCCTCGGCTCACGGAGGGTTTTCATATTAATGTCGTCCTGATGGACGATAAAGCGACCGGGAATTTATTGGCCGCGTAAAGAATCCCACGGGCCTCCCGCGTGGCTAGGAAAACAGTGGCCGGATCTGCTCCTCCGCCAACCTGAGCCGAGTTTCGGGGCGGAAACCAGCCTGCTCCCGGCAGGAGACTGAGGGAGGAGGCACCTTGCTGCGCCCCATAGCCCGTGGGGGGTGCGGGGCACAGGGCTGGGCGAGGCCCCTGCATCTGCTTCCCGCCGGGACTCCACTTCTGTTGGGCCCGTAAATAAGGCCTGGCAGCTCGAATGGCCCGTGCATTGCGGGGATCAGGGGGGTGGGGGGGAGGGCAGGGGGGATGCCGTGCAAAGATCCCGAAAGGAAATAAAAGTGATGGATGCGCTCGGTGCTGCCTGCCAGCCGAGGAAGAGGTGTGGGCTGGCCGGGCCCCGTCCTGGGCACAGGATGCACTAAGCTGGGGGACCCCCAACACTTCCACCCCCTGCCTGGCCCCAGGGCTTCTGTGTGTCCCAGGATCCTGGCCGGGAAGGTCTCTGAGCTCAAGGACGGCCCTGCCCGATTAAAGCAGCCAAGGCAGGTGGCACCAGGGGCCTGGGCCTGACCGTGTCCCCATCCCCTCGGGCTGGCACAGCAAAAGGCCGAGGCTGGGCGGCTCAGACCACAGACGTTGCTTTCTCGCAGGCTCGAGGCTGGAGGTCCCTGACCAAGGTGCCGGCAGATGCGGTTCCTGGGGAGGGCCCGCTGCCTGGCTGGCAGACAGACGGCCGCCTTGTCCCTGGGTCCTCGCCTGCGGGGAGAGACAGACAGATGGAACTCTCTGGTGTCTCTTCCTCTGAGGACACTCAGCCTACCGGTCAGGGCCCCGCCCTGTGGCCTCAGTTTATCTCATGACCTCCTCAGAGGCCCCATCTCCACACAGGCCCCCCGGGGGTTTGCGGGTTAGGACTTTCCCCCATGAATTTCAAGGGACACAACTGAGTGGACAGCACCCGGGGCTTGTGGGCGGGAAAATAGGGAACTCTGCTTTGGACATTATTTTTTTTTTTAATATATTTGTATTGATGTCAGAGAGGAAGGGATCGGGAGATAGAAACATCAATGATGAGAGAGAACCACTGATCGGCTGCCTCCTGCACGCCCCCTGCTGGGGATCAAGCTGCAACCAGGGCATGTGCCCTTGACCGGAATCAAACTGTGACATCCTGGTTCATAGGTCGACGCTCAACCACTGAGCCACGCGGCCGGGCAGAAATTCTTTTGGATTCCCCACTCATTTTCCTTTTATATTGGAGGAGAAACCCACTTTTTTCCTCTCGATACTTCCGACCCCCCATTGTGTGGGGGGGTGTTCCCAGCCAAGCAGCGCCCACTTCCCTGTGGACACCAGCTCTGGGCTCACACGCACGCACCCCTCGGCCCCATGGGCATGCAGCCCTGTACCAGCCGGAGAACTCCTCTTCCTCCCTGTGTGCCTTCGTCCCACTGGCAGCTCGAAGCCTCTTTAGGACGTGACGTAGCCTTTCCGGTTTTTAAAAGGGGAAAGAAGTCGGGGACGCGTGCCCTCTGCAAAGCACAGGCGCGTCTTCTAAGGGGCTTTAAGCACCAGGAACATAAAAGGGAAATTGGCCTGACAATGGCACGGCGGTGGATTCGGCCAATAATACACATCACAGCGCATTCTGGAACGTTCGCGCCTCCGTGGGCAAGCCGTCAATAGCACGCCTTTAAATAAGACACTTTGTTATTCAATAAAGCGGCTCGCGGGCAGGCAGCAGCGGCCGGCGGGTCAGCCGCTGGGTTTGAAACCTCCTCGAATATGAATCCAGAGGATATTACTAAAGGGCCTACATGGGCAGTAAAACACATTGTGGTTAGCGACTATATCTGCATGTCTGCGAGGGGCCTCCTTAAATGTCCATAAATACATATGCATGAGGCACAGACAATGGCTGGCCTGCTTTTCACGCTCAGAAGCGGGTTCTGGGGAGAGGCTGCTAGGAGCATCTTCTGTAACCACAGAGCCGGCAGCCGGACTGAGGGCTGGGGCGTGCTCCAGGGGACAAACAGCCCAGGTCTCACCGGCCAGGGCTCCGTGTCCCTGCAGACAGCAGACTGGTGCTTGGGCATTGGAGAAGGAGGTGGCCCAGGGCCATCATTGAGCAGGGCTGCCAGCGACTCAGGCCAGCCCACCCCTAGTAACGGGGTTTGTTTGGGGGGGTTCTGTAAAAGCTCTCGAGCCAGGCCCACTCGTCCCGTGGACTGTGGCCGCCCCTCCCAGCAGACTGCCTTTTGCACCCTGGCCGGTCGTGGCCCGTGGCCTTGTAAGGGGTGATGGTGTCTTAGGGTCTCGTCACTGCTGTAGCAAGTGACCACAAACTGGGGGGCGTAACACAGCAAACATGTTTTCTCTCACGATTCTGAGACCAGAAGTTCAAGCTCAGGGTACCAGCATCGTTGGCTCCTTCTGGAAGCTCGGAGGGGCCAGAAATCCATCCATCCATCCATCATCCATCCATCATCCATCCATCCATCCATCCATCCATCATCCATCCATCCATCCATTCATTCATCCATTCATCCATCCATACATCCATCCATCATTCATCCATCCATCCATCCATCATCCATCCATCCATCCATTCATTCATCCATTCATCCATCCATACATCCATCCATCATTCATCCATCCATCCATCCATCATCCATCCATCCATCCATCCATCCATCCATTCATCCATCCACTCATTCATTCATTCATTCATTCATCCATTCATCCATCCATTCATCCATCCATCCATCCATCCATCATCCAACCATCCACTCATCCATTCATCCATTCATTCATCCATCCATCCATCCATTCATCGATTCATTCATTCATCCATCCATCCATCCATCCATCATCCATCCACCCATCCATCCATTCATCCATCCATCCATCCATCCATCATCCATCCACCCATCCATCCATTCATCCATCCATCCATCTATCCATTCATCTATTCATCCATCCATCCATCCATCCATCCATTCATTCATTCTAACCACCAAGAGTATAAAGCAGCAGCAGGGCATCGCGCCGAGCTCTGAGGGATAATAGGGTGTGACTCAGAGAGCTCGCCAGGAGGCAGCTGGAGGCAGCAGCCGATGGCAGGGGAGGGGCCGGCGGCCCGGTGGGGGCAGGGGCAAAGGGAATATAATCAATGATAATGTAATAACTGTGTATAGCGCCAGGTGGATGCGGGAATTACCGGGGACTATGATTGTCTAACTGCTATGCTGTGCACCTGAAACTAATGCAAAGTGACACTGAGTGTAAACTGTCACTGGAAAATAAAAATTTTAAAAATAAATAAATAAAGCACTCAGACCTAAAAAGAATTAGTTATGGTTTAAGAACTAACTGGTGGGGGAACGGCTGTAGTGTGATACTGAATGGGAGGTGCACACCCCTAGTTTCCTGTTCCCAGTTCATGGAGAGACACCCAGGACGGCGCTGGGGGGCGGGGGGGTACAGGATGGTGCTGGGGGGTGGGACAGGATGGCGCTGGGGGGGACACACAGGATGGTGCTGGGGGGGCGTACAGGATGGCGCTGGGGGGGTGTACAGACGCACAGGATGGTGCTGGGGGGACACACAGGATGGTGCTGGGGGGGACACACAGGATGGTGCTGGGGGGGACTCACAGGATGGTGCTGGGGGGGCACAGGATGGTGCTGGGGGGATGCACAGGATGGTGCTGGGGGGGCACAGGATGGTGCTGGGGGGGCACAGATGGTGTTGGGGGGTACAGGACAGCGCTGGGGGGGGACGCACAGGATGGTGCTGGCAGGGGGGCAGGGGGACGCACAGGTCGGCCTCAGGCTGCATCCAGTCGAGAGGCTGGGGTCTGTGCTGAGTGTGACTGTGCACGGTTAGGCAGGTGTGTGCGCGTGTAGAAAACGCAGTGAGACGAAGCGCACCGATTGCTAGCAGGGATCATGTTCAGTGGGGTTGGGATCATGTCTAAAAGCTCGCCTGTTTTTGTCGGTTTGTAACCGAGGTTCGTGATAAAACCGGGGAGAATGTGGAGAAATATGCATTAGCTGAGTGCACTCCACAGTCACAGGTCACTGTGTCCTCTTTCTCACAAACCACGGAGAACTGCTTCTTCATTTGTCCTCTGGAACCGCCCCCCCCCCCTTATTCCAGGATAGAGGCGTCTCCCCAGGGCCGGGCGCTGGCTGCCAGGGGCGCATGCCTCCGGCTCAGCTCCCTGGGGTCACCTTGGGCTTGGTGGCACCTGCCCAGATGAGCAGGCATGACGGAGCAAAGGAACGGTGACCGAGAGCAAGAACGAAAAGAGAGGATGTGCATGAGTGTGCACGTGTGTACGTGCATGTCTATGTGTGTGCTTGGTGCTTGTGTGTTTGCATACGTGTGTGCATGTCTACGTGTGTGATTATGTGTGTGCATATGAGTGTGCGTGTATAGGTGTGTGTGAGTGCATGAGTGTGGGGAAGGCGTGTGAACCAGGCCGGCGTCCAGGCTGATGCATGTAGACATAAGGAGGGCAGCGCGCACCCCAGGGACCGTCAGTCTGGCTGTTTGCGCCGCACTTAATCCCCTGGAACGGGCGGTAGTTCAGCATTCTTCTAAATCTGTATTTTAAAGGTCTGGCTCTAAAGCCGGAAGACAGGAAATCCTCTGCCAGCTGGTCTGGGACAGCGCAAATGACGTGAGTTATTCCTGCCATCACCTCCAGACACGCGGCCCGTGTTGGCACCAAACTGCCGTTTCCTGGGGTGATTTAAGGGGCCTCCCACTCGACACGGGTCGGTATCAGGAGCTACTATTTCACGCCTGGCACGTCGGTCATTTTAATCGAGGCCGTGCCCCCTCTCCCGGGCCGTATTTCTGACTCTGTCTGCAGTTTCCCCTCTGAGTCCTCTGGAACAGCCCACATTATCCAGGAAGTGAAGGCTGGTCCCTCCAGGGCAGGGCAGGGGGGAGGGACCCGTCGAAGGCTGCAGAACAAAGAACGGAGCTGAGGGCCGGGGCAGGTGCTGGCGCCTGGAGAGAGAGCCAGGAGGTGAACAGCGGCCGCTCCCATCACCTCCCACGTGTGTGTGCACGTGTGCATATGTGTGTGCGCCTGTGTGCACACCCTCCCCCAGCGCATGCCCAGCCCACTCCCCTCCAGTTGCCCTGGTTCCCACGGGGACTCAGTTCCTGCCTGTCCCCGCTCTGCCCCCGGGTGGGGAAGGACGCAGCCCCCTGACAGCCCATCCCACGGTCAGTTCGGCTTTGACTGTCTTTGCAAATGTGTTCCCGTGCCCCTGACGTGCCAGGAAGCACCTGAGCGCGATGCATTCAAGTTCCTTCGAGTTCGCTTCTGGGCGATTTGGTCCGGAGAACTCGGGAGAAGGCAGAGAGGGCCTCCAGCTGGGCAGGAGTCAGGAACCCTCAGGCGTCCCGCCTCCCCTCCCGCCTCCCCTCCCGCAGACCTCCGCCAGCCAGGTGCGAGCCACGCCCACGCCCACCGCACCGCCACGCCCACCGCACCACCACGCCCACCATGCCACCACGCCTACCATGTTGCCACGCCCACTATGTCGCCACGCCCACCTTGTCACCACGCCCATCACGCCTGCCACGCCACCACGCCTGCCACGCCCACCTTGCTGCCACGCCCACCTTGCTGCCACGCCCACCATGCTGCCACGCCCACCTCACCGCCACGCCCACCTCACCACCTCACCCACTTCGCCGCCACGCCCACCTCGCTGCCACGCCCACCATGCTGCCACGCCCACATCACCGCCACGCCCACCTCGCCACCTCGCCCACCTCGCCGCCACACCCACCTCGCTGTCACGCCCACCATGCTGCCACGCCCACTGCACCGCCACGCCCACCATGCCGCCACGCCCACAGCTGGAACTTTGCCTCTGACCTCGGACCAGGCCCTTGCACCCCTCGCAGGAAGTAACATAGGAGCCGTAGCGGGTCCAGCAGCCACGTCCACCAGCACCTGCGGGCGGCCCCGAGGTGAGGAGCTGCGCGAAGGCGGCCTGTGCAGCCGGGTGACATGCGCAGCGGGTGCTGCTGTGTTAAATAGGTCACTCCCGAGGCTTCTGACTGTCGTCCTACTGACCTGGTTTCCCCACCAGCCCTGCGGTTTCCGGGAGCGATTTTGTGCAAGGCCATGGCTTTTAGGAGCAAGCACCCCTGTTGCATTGTAGCAGAACTGACCGCGACCCCGGAGACATTCCAGGCAAATTCAGAACTCACTGGGGTCATTTCACGCCCCATCCCCCCAGAAGATGTGGGTCTGAGGCCGGAGACAGACGGGGGACCGGAGAGTGGCGGCCTCTGGGGGAGGAGATACACGGGTTGTAACACAGGGGTCTGGGTTGCTTGTGGGTGAGCAGCGGATACCCCCGAAGGTCCTGAGGCCTAAGCCCCTGTGAGTGTGAACTCAGCGGTGAAGGGATTTCGTGGGCGTGATGACGTCAGGGCCCTAGAGCTGGGAGGTCCCCTGGGGCTCACGTAAGAAACATTCAAACTGCGAAGAATGTTGGTGCGTTTAGTTGAGCCAAACTGTCCACAGTTTCCAGGAAGCAGAACCTCAACGGAGGAGAAGGGCCGCTCTGCACCTGGGTTTGTACATGACAGTCCACGGAGGCGAGGAGGGGGGTCACCTGAAATCCACTGGCGGTAGATCAGGGGGGCGGGAGGAAGCAAAGCGAGAGGCGTCTGGGATTGGATGAAGCGTAAAATGATAGACACATGCTTCTTGTACGCAGGTGGGCACAGGACACATAGGTGTTAACAGTCAGTAATTAACGTGAGGACAATAACAAGGTGCCGCCCTGAGGGGTCCGGAAACGGGGAAGTTACCCTGACAGGCCACAGGTGTGTTTTCCTAGATGCAAAAAGACCGTCGGCTGTCGGCTCCGTTAAGATCAAAGCTGATCTTGGTCAGGGAGGGTACCGGCCTAGGACCCGACTACCCGCCGTACACTGCTTTGAGTTAAAGTTTTCATTTCTTTCAGACCATCCTTGGTGGTGACTTTCGGTCTTGGAGTTTGCCAGGCCTCCACGCAGGCCTCCCCTGAGCCTTTGGGTTAGATGAGCACGTGGCCCCTTTTCGTCCGCCCTGGGTTGTCTGGATGGACCCCAGATGTAGTCAGAGGGTCTTTGTGGAGGAAGAGAGGGTGTGAGGGAGGAAGCAAGAGGCTCTGAGGGTGAAGGAAGACGCCAGTCAGGGAAGCAGCGCCCACACTGCAGGCTCTGGTGGCCCCTGACGGCGCGGGCACCTGGCTTGGGGCCCAGGGAAACGGAGTGGGCATTTCTGACCTTCAGAACGGGAAGAGAACCCGTGTGGGCATTTCTGACCTTCAGAACGGGAAGAGAACCCGTGTGGGCATTTCTGACCTTCAGAACGGGAAGAGACTCCGTTTCCAGCCACCAGGTCGGGGCAATCCGTTACCGCAGCCACTGGAGCCCAATACCTAGCTTTTGCTGATGAGGTGCAGTCTTGGAGTCGCCGGGGCCGGAGTTGGGGTGCAGCACGTGGCCCAGGGGTCTCTGCCCGTTTTCTCCGCTTCCTGGTGCCACGCGGCAGAATGGCTTTGGCAGGAGACGTACCTGCTCCGTGACCATCTGGTCTGTCTGGTTTCGGGGAGAATGACATGGAAAAATGTCAATGAATGTTTGCTTTTGTTTCAACCACCAGAAGCCGATGTGTGACTAGAACAGAGGAATACTACATTACAGGTTGAGAACTTGGGTTTAAAATGCAGGCCATGGTTGCAGGGTGATGGTGTGGTCAGTCCCATCCTGGCCATTAGGTCCTGCAGGGTGTTGGATGGGTCCTGGAGGGGGCAGTCTGAGACTCAGGGGGTACATTCCCGGCAGATGTGACCCATTGTCATGGCACGTCCGTCCTCACATCTGTCTCTGTGGGTGGAACACACCTGGTGTGGAACTGAAACCTACTTGCCAGCCTGGGTTGGATACCAGCCTGGGTTAGATGCCCGCCTGGGTTAGGTGCCCTCCTGGTTAGATGCCCACCGGGGTTAGGTGCCCACCTGGGTTAGGTGCCCGCCTGGGTTAGGTGCCCACCTGGGTTAGATGCCCACCTGGGTTAGGTGCCCGCCTGGTTAGATGCCCACCTGGGTTAGGTGCCCTCCTGGTTAGATGCCCGCCTGGGTTAGGTGCCCGCCTGGGTTAGGTGCCCGCCTGGGTTAGGTGCCCACCTGGATTAGGTGCCCACCTGGGTTAGGTGCCCACCTGGATTAGATGCCCATGTGGGTTAGGTGCCCACCTGTGTTAGGTGCCCATGTGGGTTAGGTGCCCACCTGGATTAGATGCCCACCTGGGTTAGATGCCCACCTGGGTTAGATGCCCACCTGGGTTAGGTGCCCACCTGGGTTAGATGCCCACCTGGGTTAGGTGCCCGCCTGGTTAGGTGCCCACCTGGGTTAGGTGCCCACCTGGGTTAGGTGCCCGCCTGTGTTAAATGCCCACCTGGGTTAGGTGCCCGCCTGGTTAGGTGCCCACCTGGGTTAGATGCCCACCTGGGTTAGATGCCCGCCATGGTCTTCGCATTTGAGCTTTGGATCCGGGGTGTTTTGCCTGACTCAGCGATGGGTAAGAGATGGAGGGGAGCACTCCACGTGGCTCCATCCGAGTCAGTTTGTGGCCACTCAGCCGGGAATTCCGCCGGAAAGGCCCCACGGTACGTCCCAGCTCCAGGACTGTCGGCCTGCATCCAGCCGTCACGGGCTGGGTATCGGCCACCACATACAGCGCCGGTCCAGAGCCCATTCCACACTGAGACATCCGTCACGGGCCGGACTGGACCCCTGGCTGTATGTGGGGTCATCAGGGCCTTCACGTGATGCATTTTGGGGAGTCCTCGCTTGGGGTCTTGGCAGAGCTCGTGGTTCCGATCCCACCTGCCAGGGCTGAATGTCTGCCCCTCCCCCTCCCAAATGCTTATGTTGAAATCCTAGGTGCTAACGCTGTGGTGCTGTGAGGTGCAGCCCTCACCCATGGGATCAGCCATTACACAAGGGGTCCCGTGGGGCTCCCCGATCTCTCCCCCCAGTGAGGACTCACGGAGAAGGCGTCTGTGAGCCAGGAAGCCGGTCCGGACACTGAATCTGCCGGAGCCTTGATCTTGGACTTGCGGCCTCCGGGACTCCGAGAGACAACGTCTGCTGTCCACACCCCCAGTCCACGGTGCTCCGTGCCCACAGCCCGGGCGGACGGACACACACCTCTCGCTGTCCTCACTGAAGACAGGCAGTCACTCCCAGCGTAGCTGTCCCTCACTGGCTCGCTGACAATCACCCTGCTTCCCTGGTCACCGGGAGGCGGTGGTCCCGCCAGCTGTTGGCCGAGCCTGGGCGGCAGGGACAGTCCGGCATTGGCCACCGCCAGCGTCAGCCCAGGTCTCAGAGCAGCGGAGGCCAGGCACGCATGCGTGTTCATGTGTGTGCGCACCTGTGTACATACTTCAGCCCCGAGCACCTGAAACGGGTTTGGCCTCACGCTGTGGCTTTGGCCCCGGGTTTCACCGTCCCCTTGTCTGCGGCTCCGCTCCCGTGACGAAGGGAGACGTCAGCGGGAGCAGCACGCAGACCAGACGGGACTCCACCGCGGAGACACGGCTGCCCACGGGGTCCACGCAGCACCCCGCCTGCGTCTGGAACACGGAGGCACGGCTCCTGTCGCCGCCCCGAACTGACAGCCGCGCTCCGAGCCGGGGTGGATGCGGCCCATCCTGAGCGGGACTGGGGGCGCCTCGCAGCCCTCACGCCGCCCCCGGAGCGAGCGGTCACGTCAGCTCCGCTTCCTGCAGCCACGCGCGGGGCGGGGGCTTGTTTCCCCGAAAAGGGAGCCCACTGGAGAGGCGGTCTCACTGGTACTTCATGTGCTGTGGGGCAGCCGCAGCAATGATTGTATCTGACGTGGAGCTGAAATGCATAAAGAGATAAACGGCTTCATCTGAATCAATATTAATTTAGTGCAATTTGCTTTAACTTTACTTCACAGCAAATGAAATGACTCCGCTCGGGAGCCATCTGTAAACTTTTCCCCGCGCGGAAAACAGCTAACCCGCGTGGCTGCGGGTCCCTGCCGGCCGCCTCAGCATGAGCAGCCGAGGCCGGACCATAGAGTCAGCCCTGGCTTCCATCCGGGAGTTCTTCACATCGACGGCATGGTCCCCACGGAAAGGCGTGACATCACACCCAGCCTCGGAGCAGAGGGACGGCTCCTGGGGAGGTGGGTGTCTCTTGTTCTCTCAGGAATGATCCAGCCCTGGCCGGTGTGGCTCAGTGGTTGGACCATCGTCCTGGTCAGGGCACCTGGCCGGGTTGCAGGTTCGATCTCCTTTCGGGGTGCGGGCTGGAGGCAGCCGATCGATGTTCCTCTCTCCCTCTCCCTTCCTCTTTCTCGTATCAATAAAAATATATATATCCAGGAAGAGGAGACGGATGGAGGGTGGGGTGTCTTATCCTGATGGAAACACCTCATTTACTGTTTCAGGTTTTATCCGTTAACCGTGTTCTGAGCCATAGCACCCGCCTCTCAGACACGCGGGGTCGATGGGGAACCTGTGTGCTCAGGAGCTCGCCTTCCAGCAGAGCCGGCGGACGCACCCTCTGTGGCCGCCGTCAGCAGGCCCTGCTCTGGCGCCCTGCGGGCTCCCACACGGGACGGGGCTCCCACACGGGACGGGGAGAAGCTCTGTAAACGGGGTTTGGGGGTAATGTGTCCCCACCCAGTTGCCAGCTGAGCAGGGAAAATAGCAATCTTTTGTTAAAATATATATTTTTATTGATGTCAGAGAGGAAGGGAGGGGGAGAGAGAGAGAAGCATCAGTGATGAGAGAGAATCATCGACCGGCTGCCTCCCGCAGGCCCCCCACTGGGGATGGAGCCCACAGCCCGGGCCTGTGCCCTGACCGGGAATCAAACTGGTGACCTCTTGGTTCATAGGTCAGCCGCTGGGCCCCGCCGGCCGGGCCAGAGGGACCTTTTACATGGGAATGTCACCCTGCCCCGGGCTTCCCGCCGCCCGGCAGTGCCGGTCCTGGCCACGCGCATGAGGTCCGGGCGCTGGGATGGCGCCACCTTACAGGCCGGGCCCCGCTGCGCCCAGGGCTCAGTGGGATCCAGCCCCGCCGGCTTCTGAGCTCCTGAGCACACAGGTTCCCCATCCAACCCCGCCGGCTTCTGAGCTCCTTCCCGCGTATGCCACGGTGGCCTCGGGCCTTGGCAGGGGATGGGCACCCTCCAGAAATGACCCCCAGCAGCAGGGCCCCCCGGGGCTCTGCATACACACTCCCCCCGCCCCCCACCTCCCACACTGCGTCCTGCCCGCCTCGGTTTCCAGTCTCCACCCCTCACCCCACCTCCTCTGCAGCATCTGCCTCCTCACGGGAACGGGAGCTTCATCCGATTTCCCGGGGCCGTGTTGCTGGGACCCAGAACGGTGGCTGGACAGGGTGGGCGCCTGGACAGGGTGGGCCCTGGTACAGGGTGGGCCCTGGCAGAGGGTGGGCCCTGGCATAGGGTGGGTGCCTGGCAGAGGGTGGGCCCTGGCACAGGGTGGGCCCTGGCACAGGGTGGGCCCTGGCAGAGGGTGGGCCCTGGCATAGGGTGGGTGCCTGGCAGAGGGTGGGCCCTGGCAGAGGGTGGGCCCTGGCATAGGGTGGGTGCCTGGCAGAGGGTGGGCCCTGGCAGAGGGTGGGCGCCTGGCAGAGGGTGGGCGCCTGGCAGAGGGTGGGTGCCTGGCAGAGGGTAGGCCCTGGCGCAGGGTGGGAGCCTGGCAGAGGGTGGGTGCCTGGCAGAGGGTGGGCCCTGGCACAGGGTGTGCCCTGGCACAGCGTGGGCCCTGGCACAGGGTGTGCCCTGGTACAGGGTGTGCCCTGGCACAGGGTGGGCCCTGGCACAGGGTGGGCCCTGGCACAGGGTGGGCCCTGGCAGAGGGTGGGTGCCCGTTGAGGCCAGGAAGGCCTGCAGGCCAGGCAGGGCCGGTGATGGGGTCCACTGACGTGTGGCGGAGCCGTGAGGGGAACTTGCTGGCCGGGCTGGTCAGAGGGTCCCCACAAACTCCTTGGGGAGATTTATTCCGACGTCCCTCGCACAGGTGGGCGGGAAAACGCACCTTTTCAGTACACAGGCCCCGCTTATCACCAGCGGAGCTAGAGTCCGGGTATGTTTCTGTTCGAGGATGGACTCCCCCCCCTTCGCCTCTCAGTGGCTGAAGGGGACCTTGGGGAAACGCAGCATCCGTGGGGGTCGCCCATGCCCTTGCATACACGCGTGTGTCTACACGTTTTTTTCAGTGGGGAGACCACGTGAACCCCATCCCGGCAATGCCCAAACATGCACATGGCTGTCATTGCCATGCGCCATTGCCCGGCCGCCATGTGAGGGCTCGGGCTCCGACGGGAGACTCGGGGGGAGTTGGGGTTCAGTCAGCGCCCCTCCCGGGCTGACTTGTCGAATGCTGATTGACACCAAGAGAATTACTGCCTCCGAGGCTGGGCGTGAGGACACAACCCGTCTCCGCCTCAGTTTATGCCCAAGTTGATGCTGGAAGGGCAAGCGCCCCCAAGCCTGACCGCGCGTCTGCAGTAAATTCCAGCGGGAGGATCCGATGGCCCTGGGCGCACGTGCCACCCTGACGCACCGCGTGCCCTCTCCAAGCCTGGAGGGCCCACGGGCGCCTGGGACGTGAAGGTCGGAGGGGCGTCTCCGGGACCCAAGAGGCAGCCCAGCACCCCAGCTGCCCCCTAACAAAGGGTCCGCCTCGGGGGGCCCAGGTGAAGGGCTGCCTGGAGCCCGTGCGAGGCATGTTCTGTGCGTGACCCGCCGTGGCCGAGAGGGCGGGGAACGTGGGTGTTGCCGGGGCCACGTGACAAGGACACGAGTCATAGCCAGGTGGCCCTGTTGGCGTGACCCGCAGACAACGGGCTCTCTGATGACCCGATGCAGTTTGGAGTTTCACACCTTTTCAAATGTAATTGCAAGATTAAATTTGGCCACGTGGACACAGGAGTGTGGCCAGCAACCGTCTGCGTGGCCCCCGGCCAGCTTCCCGGTCCACAGGGAAGGAGAACCTGATGAACGTTCCGGCGCCTGAGACTGTGTCTGAGCCTGAGATCCCCGGCCCCTCCCTGCTCCTACCTCCCGCCTCTCCCCGCACCCGCACCCGCACCCGCAGGTCACAGAGGGAGCCTCTCCCTTATGAGTCACCCGCTGGGTGCTCCCCGGCCCGGGTCCCCTCCCAGGCGGGCGAGGAGACACAGGGGCAGGTGAAGTTAGAGCGCATAGACTGCACCTTACCCACGGCCTGACCTTGGCCCTGAGCCACCCTGCTGATGGGCCCTCTCCCCGCACCTGCTCCTTGGTCTCGCGCTGTTTGCTGAGCTTTTGCAGAGGTGACGCCGGCCTCACCGAGTGTCGGGCGTCACTTAGGTTCGTGGTAGCCGCGTGCTCTCCTCGCCGGTCGAAGGGACGAAGGGCCCGTGTTGGGCATGGTTGGTGCCCACCAGCATCTCGCTCACCTTGCGCGTGGGCACAGTCACGTGGAGCGGCCTGGCACCTCTTCCAGTGCCCGCCTCGGGGTGGGAGGACCCAGGTCCCACCCCAGGGCCGTCCCCAGGGCGGCTGCTCACCCAGGTGTCCTGTTCCGCTGACAGCTGCGCTGTGGCCGCCGCCTCCGCCTCCCTCCCGAGCCACGGCCTAGAGCAGCGCGCCGCGATGCAGGAGACACGCGCCCCTCTTTCTAAAACGTGGGTGAGGGCTTCCCACATGACTCCTGCCTTCGGGCTGAGGTCGCTTCCGTGGCAAATGGCGCCAGAACCGGGACCGCGTGCATCGCTTTGCATTCGCCTTAAGAAAGGGAGCCTGCCGAAACCGGTTTGGCTCAGTGGATAGAGCGTCGGCCTGCGGACTGAAAGGTCCCGGGTTCGATTCCAGTCAAGGGCATGTACCTTGGTTGTGGGCACATCCCCAGTGGGAGGTGTGCAGGAGGCAGCTGATCGATGTTTCTCTCTCATCGGTGTTTCTAGCTCTCTATCCCTCTCCCTTCCTCTCTGTAAAAAATCAATAAAATATATTTTTTAAAAAAAAGAAAGAAAGAAAGAAAGGGAGCCGCACACCCAAGCCCTGGCAGCTCCTCCACTAGGGGGACACGCGGGGGGAGAGGCTCCTCGCTCGGAGGGGTCCCTGCTGCTGGGAAGGCCCTGGGGTGGGGTGCCTGGAACCCGAAGGACCTGGCATGTGGGATCGGCGAGCCTGGGGGGTAGGTGGCCGGTGCAGCCCTGCCTCTGTGCTCCCGACGGCGGGGCCTCAGCTGGCACCTCGTTTCTCCCCCGGCTCATGGAGATTGACACGGACGTGTGCTTGCACGAGCCTGGCATGCCCATAAACATATGTGCATGTGTATGAGCCTGGCATGTCCATAAACACATGCGTGTTCATACGAGCCCGACATGTCTATAAACATGTGTGCACTTACCAGGTGTGCCGGTTACTAACGCGGATTTTGTCATCAAAGGAAACGCGATAACTTCAAGAGAAACATCAAAAGCGCTCTCTTCAAAGCGATGTCCATCGCTAGCTGCACACGCCCCCCCGCTTTCAGGGAAATGCGTGGAGACCGTCCCTTTGGGGGTGTGTGGGCCGCTCATTATGGAAATGAGGCAAAGAGGGAGGGGAGGGCCGAGAACAGAGCGGGCTGCGCTCGGAAAGGGCGCTGCCTCCTCGCCTCCCGCGTCCATCAGCCGAGAGCCGCGGGGGGGATTTGTGTTCCGGCTCAAGCGGTGAACGCGCTGTGGGCGGCATGTACTTGCTTATGCGTTAGATTTACACTCACCCACGGACATTCCTCTCAATCCACGCGAAGTGGGTGCCGGTTAATTATTTTTTAAGAGGCGGCGGCTTGCTTCGCTGCTGGGAAGGAAGGAAGGGCACGCCAGCCGCCCTCAGGAGCGAGCAGCTGTAGGAGCCGGTGCTGATCAGGGCCAGAGGCCGGTCCGGGGCCCGGAGCGCGGGGAGCAGAGCTGGGGGAGCCACGCCTGCCAGAGCACCTCCCACAGCTCACCCCCGAAACAATGGGGTCCCCTATGCGGCTTAGTGGCCACACCGAGCCCGTGAAGCTGACGATCCTGGAAACATCGAACAGAGAAAGAGAAGCCAAAACAAGAACCCCAGGCTCCCGTCTCCCTCCCTCCTTCTCTTTCTTCCTTCCTTTTTCTTAAGTACATTTTTATTTGTTTCAGAGAGGCAGGGAGAGGGAGAGGGAGAAACATCACTGATGAGAGAGACTCAGGGATCGGCTGCCTCCTGCACGCCCCACCCTGGGGATCGAGCCCACCACCTGGGCCGGTGCCCTGACCGGGAATCGAACCCTGACCTCCTGGTTCCTAGGTCGACGCTCACGCACTGAGCCCCCGGCCGAGCTCTCTTTCTCTCTTTCTTTTTCTCCTCCATTTAGGACAGGAGTTGGAGGTGACCGTGGGTCTGCTGGAGGACGGAGTGGGCCACTGAGTGGACGTGTCCTAAGCCGGAGGAGGGAGAAGGCAGGTGACGCTGCGTGGCCCTCGCCCCTGGTGACATCCTGAGACCCTGGTGGAGGGAGGGGAGGGGAGAGGCAGGAAGGTGCCGGGCGTGGTCAGGAGGAGGAGGGTTCTGTCAGCTGGGGACACGGCTGCCTCCCGGGTCCGGGTTTCCAAAGAGGGGCCTGGGCCTACTTTGCAAAGCGGAGGACAGGCGGGCGCCGTGGGTTCGGCCCCGCTGGGTGCTGCTGCCGGCTCCTGTGGCTTCTGCTGGTTTGAATGGAGCGGAGCGGCTGGGAAGGAAGGGGTGGTCGGGATGGGGGTGGGGCCAGGCGTGAGGGTGGACGCCAGCGGTTCCCTGCCTCCGAGGTGCAGAGGGGCGTCTGGGGTGACTCGGGCTGGGTGGAATCGGATCCTGGGGCGAGCTCCCAGGGAGGCTCCCCGAAACCCAGCCTCCCTCTGCCCAGGCCTGGGGTCAGGTGCACGGCACCAGGGGCCTGGGCGGCTGGAAGGCAGGTGCGTCCCTGGTTCAGAGGGCTCACCTGAGGAGGTGAGCGTGAGGAGCGAGGCGGGAAAGGGGTCGGGGAGGGAGCGGAGGCGTGGCCACGTCCGGAGAAAGGCCCGCTGACCTGCACGGCAGGCACTCGCACACGCTTGCCTTTTGCACGCGTGGACATGCCGGGAGCGAGATGGCCGAGAGCGGGACGGCCAGTCCGTGTCCACCGGGAGCTTCCTCCCCAGGGGTGGCCACTGGCAACACATACACACACACACACACATGCACATGCACACATATGCATACACGGACATGAACATGCACACATGCACATGCACACACATGCATACACATGCACGCACGAACATGCACATGAGAAACATGCCAGTGCTGTTGTGAGTTCCTGAAGGACAAAGCAAGGCAATGCAGCAGGAAGCACTTGGGGGATTCTCCAGGGGGTGCTCCGGGGTGACACTGGAAGATTAAGGAGTCAGTCCCGGGGAGTCCGTCCTGGGAAGAGCCTCCCAGGAAGTGGGGGCACTAAGGCCCTGGTCGGGGGGCCGGGGGGGGGGGGCGGGCGGACCTGCTCAGAGGGACAGAAAATGGGTGGGGCCTTGAATAAACATGTATCTAAGGAAGACATCCAGGCGGCCCCCAAGCCCCTGACGGGGTGCCCCATGTCATGATCATCAGGGAAACCCAAGCTCAGCCTCGGTGACATGGCCGCGCCCCGGCAGGAGGCCTGTTCTCACAGAAGCAAGAGGTGGGTGTCAGCGAGGCCGTGGGCGACAGGGGACCTGGACGTGGACGCGGGCCTGCACCCGGGTGTGGCCCCTGGGGAAACACTCTGGAGGTCCCCCAGACAGTGAAACGGGGACCCACCGGCGGCCCAGCGATGCCCCCTCTGGGTGTCTATCCAGAGCTATTGAGTCAGGACCTCAGCGACGGAGCCACACGCCCGGGCCCACTGCAGCCTTGATGCCAGGGGCCTGGGTATGGCGCAGCCCCCGCGGCCTCCGGCGGAGGGACAGAGAAGGAGACGTGACGCCGTTACGCCCCAAACTATCTGTCACTCAGCCTGAACCGGGAGGACACCTTGCCATTTGCAGCAGCAGGGAGCGCGCCGGAGGACGTCACGCTGAGTGAGAGAGCCAGGCCGAGGAAGACCAGACCCGTGTGCTCTCACGCCAATGGGGCGTCTTAGTCCCACTCACACACACAGAGGGTGACGGGCTGGTGGCGGCCGGGGCCGGGGGCGGGCCTGGGGTGCTGACGCTCAGTGAGTACAAAGGACCCTGCTGGAGGCCTGCCGTCCCCTTGGTCTGGAGTTAGAAATGTGGTGTCGTGCACTGTAGTGCGCTTTTTTTTTTTTTAAATATATTTTATTGATATTTTACAGAGAGGAAGGGAGAGGGACAGAGAGTCAGAAACATCGATGAGAGAGAAACATCGATCAGCTGCCTCCTGCACACCTCCTACTGGGGATGTGCCCGCAACCAAGGTACATGCCCTTGACCAGAATCGAACCCGGGACCCTTCAGTCCGCAGGCCGACGCTCTATCCGCTGAGCCAAACCGGTTTCGGCTGTAGTGCGCTTTAACGTGACAGGTCGAAGGCTGTGTTTCTACCTAAAAGGCACACACGAGGAAATTGGAGGGGGGATATGTTTTGTGCTTGGTTGTGGGGACGGTATCATGGGTGTTAGCATATGTCCATGGGTGTCAAGGTGGGTGCGATCGATTGTATGTTAGTGATGCTCCAGTGAGGCTAACAAACAAACTCCTGCAGGTGGCAGGCGGGAGGAGCCGGGGTGCGGGAAGGGGGCGGCGAGTGGCTGCGGGGGCGGGGGCAGCTGCGGGTAGGGGGTGTGGGTGGGCAGAGGCAGGACTTCCTGGTCCCGGGTGGCGTTGGTGGCAGAGCGCGGACTGGCTGATGGTGAAGGTGAAGAAAAGCCGGCCAGCCCGTGGGAGGGTAGTGAGGGGCCGGGAGAAGTCCTTGTTCGTGTGCCCCAGGAAGAACTCTCTGGAAAGGCCATTAGGAATTGCATGGCCTCTCGCTAAACTGGTGATCACTCTCCTTTTCAAAGCACTCACTCATGAAATTAAGGCCTAAGAGACAGCGCACACAGCAGAGGCGGAATACAGATTTGGTATTAGAGGGGCTGCGTGCTGGTGTGGGGGGCGGCGCAGCCGGTTTGCGGGAAGGGACGGCGGGTCACGTTAGCGGGATACTTGGGGTTCGGTCCCCGTCCCCCGCTCTGTGCCAGATTCTTCACAGCTGACTCGTCCTCGTGCTCCGAGAGGCACGCTCCTTACCTGAACAAGGTGATGTGTGACAACGCGGCTCCGAGCCTCAGCCGGTCCGCCGTGCAGGGAGCCAGCCAGCAGCTGCCCCCGAGGCTCAGCAAGTGGCTGACTCCGACCGGATGGCGTATCAATGGCCGGGCCCAGGCGGCTGAGTGTCCAGGGTCAGCGAGGCAAGTCGGGGGAGAAGGAGGCCAGTGGGGAGGTGTCTGTGGGGAGACAGACGGATGATACCCCAACCCGACCTCGGCAAGGACTCTGCCCTGGGGACACCTGCGAACCCAGGAGCAGTGCCCACGCTGACCCTCCGAGTTCACTGACCCGTCTCTTTGTCTCTTTTAACAACTTGGGAGAACCTGCCCCACCCGCCTGCCGCAGCCCTGCCCCGGCGGCCTGGCCTCTGGGACCCGGAGGCTCCGGGAACCAGTGTAAAGGGTTTTGTCCAGTGGGAAGGGTTCGGGTTGGGGTTAGGATTGGGGTTAGGGTTAGGGGTAGGGGTAGGGGTAGGGTTACAGTTGGGGTTAGGGTTAAGGTTAGGGGTAGGGTTGGGTTTGGGGTTAGGGTTAGGGTTGGTGTTAGGGTTGAGGTTAGGGTTAGGGGTAGGGGTAGGGGTAGGGGTAGGGTTAGGGTTAGGGTTAGGGTTAGGGTTGGGGTTGGGGTTAGGGTTAGGGTTGGTTTTAGGGTTGGAGGTTAGAGTTAGGGGTAGGGGTTGGGGTAGGTGCAGGTGCCTGAAGATCGTCTTGGCGAAGCTGATGGTTCTCCCAAGGGTGACTCCTGTTGACATAAGAAGGCAGCCCAGCCCAGCTGATGTGGCTCAGTGGTTGGGCATCGACCTATGAACCATGAGGTCAGGGTTTGATTCAAGGTCAGGGCACATGCCTGGGTTGTGGGCTTGATTCCCAGTGTGGGGCATGTAGGAGGCAGCCGATCAATGATTCTCTCTCATCATTGATGTTTCTCTCTCTCCCCCTTCCCGCTCCTCTCTGAAATCAACAAAAATCTTCTATATAATAAAAGCCTAAGTGACCATTACAGCGGAACGAGCCGAACGACCGGCCGCTATGACGCGCACTGATCCCCGGGGGGCAGGTGCTCAGCGCAGGAGCTGCCGAGCTGCAGTGACTTGGCAGCAGTGGTTCTCGGGTGACGCACC
Source organism: Plecotus auritus (assembly GCF_963455305.1). NCBI lineage: Eukaryota > Metazoa > Chordata > Mammalia > Chiroptera > Vespertilionidae > Plecotus > Plecotus auritus. The sequence continues at coordinate 2,286,837 of NC_137771.1, read as the reverse complement.
CCGGAACCAGAGAGGCGGGAGCCCAATTCCTCACAGCACCGCGCGATCCCACCTTCGGCGCTGGGTTATGTTGTTGCTGGGGCACTGTCGGCCCCGAATCTGGTTTACTGCACACGTGCGTTTGCGTTCCAACCCCCGTAGACAACAACTTTGCAGAGTGCCCTCCTGCACTCTGGGACCCCTCCAGGGACGGCGGAGAGCCAGTTGGGGCCCGATCCCCACAGGCCAGGACGAGGGACCCCACCTGCCGGAGGGACCCCGCTCACTCTGCAGACGCCAGGGAGTGGCCGCCGGAGGTTGGCTCCAGGGCGTGTCCTGCTGTCTCGCCCAGTCCCGCCCTGATGGCCACCTTCTAATTAATTTCCTTTCAATGTGCACGAATTTCGTGCACCGGGCCTCTAGTCCTATCTAATAAAGAGGGAATATGCTAATTAACCATCACTCTGTCACAAAGATGGCTGCACCCACAGCTGAGGCCAAGTTCCCATAAGGAGTCTTAATGAGCAATCAGCAGGGACCTGAGGCTATGCCCTCCCCCACTCAGCAGGGCTTGACAGGGGATCTCAGGCCGCATCCCCCACCTGGTGGGGCTTGATGGGGGACCTCAAGGCATGACCCCTGCCCTGGTTTGGGCTGGGGGACCTCAGGCCACGCCCCCCATCCTGGCGTAGGGCCAGGGGACCTGAGGCTATGTCCCCTGCCCGGTGGGGCTTGACAAGGGTGGGACTGGCCGGGTCTGGATCTAGCCCAATGGGGGATGGTGGCTGGTCGGGTCTGGGTCTCATGTGATTTTGAGGTGCATGTGGGTGGGTGGGGACTTGACTCGGGTCCCATGGTGTGCCCCAGACTCTGACAGGAGGAAGGTTTTCATATACATTTTACTAATTTTCTTTCATCTCTGACACTTCTATTATAGAGAAAGGGTAAATAGCAATATTAAATTATTTCCTCTAATTAATCCCCCCTTTTTTTGGTATAGCAAAGGTGGAGATTTATTGAAGAACAAGTGCAGACTCCCACATGGGGAGAGGGAAAGAGTCCCACAGAATGGACTTCCATGTGGGGAGGGGGAAAGGGTCCCCTAATTAATCCCCTTTTAATGTGCACAAATTTCATGCACCAGGCCTCTAGTACATATATAAAAAAGGAAGGCAGCCCAGTTCATGCTTCCCAGGCCCCCCTGGCTAAGCAGAGACAGGGAGGGGCATGTTGGACTTCTGGGTGCACCCCGTCCTGGTGCCCCTCAGTCTTCTGCCTGGACACTCGCAGGGCAGCTCCTGCTGGGAGTCACAGCCCCCGTGAGAGCTGCCAGACCTGAATGCCCCAAGCACACGGATCAGTCTCCCCTGGGACCCCTCAGGCCCCGTGCTCTCCTCTCTGCAGAGAAATCAGAACTTGTGAGTGGACACGTTTCAGCAGCATTTTTCCGGATCAGATGTTCCACTGACTGCGCTCCCCCTGGTTCCACGGCCATCAGAGCCTCCCGGTCCTGGGCTTGGGCCATGGACACGTCCAGATGGGCCGTGTGCATGGAGGCCTCCATCTGGCCAAGCACCCGGTAAGTAGACAGGCAACATATGGCCGGGGCGGACGCAGGTTTACGGCCATGTTACGAGCTCCGTGACGCACGGGGCCCTCGCAGGGACATGCATGTTGCTCGTGTGTGTGGTGGACGACCTTTGGGGCTGAGTGATAACGGCTCCTGAGAATCTCAGATCAAGTTAATTCTTAAACAAAACAGCCAGTGCCACAGGCATGAAGTCACAGCTCTTTCCCACCCGGGCTTGGGTTTCTGTCAGCGAGCACGGCAGCCGGGGTGGAATTCGTGACAAAGATCAGGAGCTGGAGGGTTGCTCTGCGCGGAGGGAAACCTGGGCCCTAAACCCCTGCGTCAGGAGGAGGAAGGGTCAGGGAGGGCACGGAGGGCGGAGAGAGATGGGCAGCCAGGTGCCACCCCACCAGGTGCGGGGTCTGCCTCGGCTGCTGACACCCTTGGGTCCCTGAGCAGTGGAGGGAGGACACGGGTGAACGGGGCTGTGGAATGATTTCAGAGTCTAGAGGTGAGGTTCAGGGGGTGGTGCCTCCTGATTGAAGTTAGTATTGGAAGAGAAGGCAGAGGCGATTCTGCAGCCAGAGCTGTACCAGGGTGGGTGCAGGGGTCTGAGCTGGTGGGGCCCCCAAGAAACACAGCCCAGGAGCGCCAGCGAGATGGCTCTGATCTGCACTCATCATGGTCCTCCAGAGAAACAGAGCAATGGGGTGTCTATATCTGCACCCATGCCTGTAAATCTGTCTACATCTCTATCCATTCATCATCTATCTGTCTACAGTACACCTATGTACCAGCTATCCATCTATAACTATCCATCTCTATCCATCCATCATCTATCTGTCTACAGTACACCTATGTACCAGCTATCCATCCATCATCTATCTGTCTACAGTACACCTATGTACCAGCTATCCATCTATAACTATCCATCTCTATCCATCCATCATCTATCTGTCTACAGTAAACCTATCTATCAGCTATCCATCCATCATCTATCTGTCTACAGTACACCTATCTATCAGCTATCCATCCATCATCTATCTGTCTACAGTACACCTATGTACCAGCTATCCATCTATAACTATCCATCTCTATCCATCCATCATCTATCTGTCTACAGTACACCTATCTATCAGCTATCCATCCATCATCTATCTGTCTACAGTACACCTATCTATCAGCTATCCATCTATAACTATCCATATCTATCTCTCTATATGTATCTATCATCTATCACCTATTTGTCTATATCTATCTATTAATCTATCATCTTTCTATAGCTATCCATATCTATCATCTATCTATATCTATCTTTATCTATCTATACCTATCTATCATCTTTCCATCTATAACTATCCATATCTATCATCTATATCTATCATCTATCTATCTATCTGTCTGTCTATATCTAAATCTATATGTATCTATCATCTATCACCTATCTGTCTACATCTATTAATTTATCATCTTTCTATAGCTATCCATATCTATCATCTATCTATATCTATCTATCTATCTCTATCATCTATCTATCTATCACTATCCATATCTAGCTATCATCTATCTGTCTATATCTATATCTATATCTATATCTATATCTATATGTATCTATCATCTAGCTATCACCTATCTGTATCTATCTATCTATCTATCTATCTATCTATCTGTCTATCTATCTATCTATCTATCTATCTATCTATCTCTATCATCTATCTATCTATAGCTATCATCTATCTGTCTACCTATCATCCATCCATCCGTCCATCCATCCATCTCTCTGCAGATTGATTGTAAGGGCTGGCTCATGAGCTTGTGGGGCTGGCAAGTCTGAACCCTGCAGGGGAGCTGGCAGTGGAGATGGGGAGATGCAGGGAGCCATCGGTGGTGCAGCCTTGAGGGCAGAATCCCTCTTCCCTGGGGGACCTACGCCTTCAGCCGATGGGGCGAGGCCCACCCACACTGTGCGGGTCATCGGCTCCTCGCAGAGGCACAGATTAGATGTTCATTACATGAAAATGCTCTCCTGGCTGCATCTGGACTAGCGTTTTACCGAGCACTGAATCCCAGGCCCGGTCGAGTGGACCCATGAAATGACCCACCACAGGGTCTCGGGACTGCAGTGGCGTGCCCTCCACGTGCCCGGGAAGTGCAAATATGGCCAATCCCTCCTCCTTCCTTCACGGCCCATCCAGCGTGAAAGGACAGCCGGGCCTGGCTGGGCAGCCCCCCTGTTAGCAACAACAGAGGCGTCTTTTCCCCAGGTCGGCGCCGGACACGGTCTCCATGGAGCCAGGGCATCCGCCAGGGTGGCTCCCTGTCACCTACATCCCTTGTCACGTGGTGATCCATCCGGATGGCAAAGAACCAGGGGCTCTTCCCACTCAGCCACGGCCACGGCCAGGGCCCGGTCTCACTATGGCCTCTGACCACGGGCCCCGGGCCCGTCACCCTGCTGGGGGGACCCTGTGTCTCAGGGAGCTCGGCTTCGGTTACCGGACGCTAATTGGCAAGTTCCCAGAGAACCAGGCGTCTCTTTCCTTGGCGTCTTGAGCACTGGGCTGGTCACGGCTGTCGCTAGTGAGGGATTTGAGAGAAACACCACGGCCCCGTTGGCGGGCGCCTGGGGGTCTCCGTGGCTGGAGCTGCGCTCGGCGGAGGAGCTGGGCTCTCAGGGGAAAGCGCTCCCCAATGAGAGCTCCCTCGTCTCCGTCCCGCTCACTTCACGGGCGGGATCTAGAGCTCACGCGGCACCGGCGTGGGGCCTGGTGGCCCGGGCGTCCTTGCGTTGTCCCGTGAACGCAGGCTGTGCCCTGGAAGATGGCACCGGCCACGCCGGGCCCAGCCATCAATCCTGCCAGCGCTGCACCGAGAACAGCTCCCGGCGAATCTTCTCCGCATGACGGGGCCAGCGGGTCATCTCCGCCATCACGGGCACGGGCCTGTGACAAACGGCCGCCGGGATCGATGGGAAGTGGCCTCGTGCAAGTTAATGCTGAACGGGGAGGAAGCACAAGGTCGCAAGCGCGGGCAAGGACTCGGGAGTCACGCCTGCGCCCGCGTGTCATTGCGCGGACAGAGGGGGGAGGTGTGTGTGCGCGTGTCTGCGGTGTGTGTGCACATGCCTCCCAGGTGTGCTAGGTGTGCGTGCGTGTGACCTCGCAGAACGGAGCCTGCGCGTGTGCAGGGACTTCAGTTAGGCATCCACACAGCGTGTCAGTTCCGGGCTCAGGGGCAGCCCCTCCTGGCAGACAGACACGCAGACGCTCGGGGCAGGGCTGTGCGGGTCAGTCTCCCAGCTCCTGTGCATAGGAGCCGGGGTTGGCGTGGGGGGGGGATGGGACTCAGCTTTGTTTTTTTCTTTTTAAATATATTGTTGTTGCTTTCAGAGAGGAAGGGAGAGGGAGACACAGATAGAAACATCCGTGATGAAAGAGAATCATGGACCGGCTGCCTCCTGCACGCCCCCCACTGGGGACAGAGCCCGCAACCCAGGCCTGTGTCCTGATGGGGAATCGAACCCTGACCTCCTGGTTCCTGGGTCAACACTCAACTGCTGAGCCACGCCGGCCGGGCGATGCGACTCCACTTTGCAATGAGGGATGCTGTGAGCGTGTGATGGGGGTGGCTCCGAGCTGCCTCTGCGTGGCTGCGTTGGGGGGGGGGGGGACACACACTGCCGCGTAGACGTGGTCCCCGTTCCAGATTCCAACGAGACAGCCTGGGGGCGTGCTCTCTCGTGGGGAATTGCACGAGCCCCTCACGCCTTCCAGGAGCTTCCTGGTCTGCACTGAGGTCGCTCCCTTGCCCGTAAGAGCCCAGAAACGCTGCCCCGCGAACCGGATTGCACGGAGCTGGGCCACCGGGAGCACCGGGCACTGGAGCCGAGATGCGACCAGGAGCTGTGTGGCCGCCGAGGGGGCTGCTGGCCCGAACCCCCCGAGAAGGGCGTGGGGGTCCCGTGAGGCGTGAGTTGGGGGAACGGTGAGAACGGGGCCGCTGGGCGGAGCGGGCTTTTGTCGCCCGCACTGGCTCCACATGAGTCCTCCAGGGGCGGCCCGCCCTCCTCTCTCAGGAGGACCGCGCCCCCCCCCCCCCGCCCCGCCTCTACCCCCATCTGTGGTGGGATCCACCGGCCTCTGTTGCCGGGAACCAGAGCTCCCATGGCTCCTGCATTGTGTGGACACTAAACAGAGTCCCGGCCTTTGCTGTCTGTCCCCCCGACGGCTGCTCTCTGTTCCCACGGCGGCCGCGTGCATTACCTCCTAAAGGGTGCACAGAGGATGAAGGAGAGTTTGTTTTCTGTCCAAGCCCCGCAGGAGAGCCTCGGGTGGGAGCCGCGCACAGGGAGCGATTGTTGATGACAAAGACGCCGAAAATAGAAGGCACGCCCACTCTGAGCCGTGTTCGCCCCCGGGTGCCATTGTGCTGCCACGGGAAAGGCGCTGTTTATTTTAGAAAGCCCCCTCATTCTCCCCCGTGCGGTCGGGTGGACTGTGCTGTAGGGGAGGCAGGGCCAAGGACGGGGCGGGGAGGCGGCTGCGGGACCGGCCCCGCCGCAGGACGCCCGACCGTGGGGTCGGAATCCACCAGAAATACTTGCCTCGCTGTTGCCCTTGGAGCCCTGATTAAAGGAGGAGCTCGAGGCCCTTCTGCTCATGTGCAAACCGCACCTGCTCCCCTGCTTCACCACTGAGCACCCCCCCCACCCCGCCCCGAACTTCCCGTAATTAGAGGCGTAAAGCCGCCCGCAGACAAGCAGCCTCGGTGAGACTGGGATGGGCCTCCGCCCTGCCCTGCCCTGGGAGGGGGGGAGGGAGGGGGGAGGGAGGCGATGGGTGGGGCATCCACAGAGAACGGCGAGAACCGAGAGAGAACACGGACCCCGCAGTTCGTGTGGTACATGTTTCCCTAAACACGCTTCCCGTCCCGTGCTCGGGGGTGTCTCCACCACAGCCTGGGCCCAGCCCCTCCTGTGCAGAGTGAGGGTGTCTCCTGTGCAGAGTGGGGACCCCTCCTGTGCAGAGTGGGGAGCCTCCTGTGCAGAATGGGGGGCCTCTTGTGCAGAATGGGGGCCTCCTGTGCAGAGTGGGGACCCCTCCTGTGCAGAGTGGGGGGCCTCCTGTGCAGAGTGGGGGCCTCCTGTACAGAGTGGGGGCCCCTCCTGTGCAGAGTGGGGGCCTCCTGTGCAGAGTGGGGGCCTCCTGTATAGAGTGGGGGCCTCCTGTATAGAGTGGGGGCCCCTCCTGTGCAGAGTGGGGAGCCTCCTGTGCAGAGTGGGGGGCCTCCTGTGCAGAGTGGGGGCCTCCTGTGCAGAGTGGGGGGCCTCCTGTACAGAGTGGGGGGCCTCCTGTGCAGAGTGGGGGCCTCCTGTGCAGAATGGGGCCCCTCCTGTGCAGAGTGGGGACCCCTCCTGTGCAGAGTGGGGGCCTCCTGTGCAGAGTGGGACCCCTCCTGTGCAGAGTGGGGACCCCTCCTGTGCAGAGTGGGGGCCTCCTGTGCAGAGTGGGACCCCTCCTGTGCAGAGTGGGACCCCTCCTGTGCAGAGTGGGGGGCCTCCTGTGCAGAGTGGGGGGCCTCCTGTACAGAGTGGGGGGCCTCCTGTGCAGGTGGGAGTGCCTCCATGATTCTCTGCCCACGGCCCTGGGCGACGCTGTGAGGACGGGGACACAGAGGGTTCTGGCCCGAGGAGTCCAGTTTCAGATGCGCGGTCAGCATCCTCACGCCTAATTGGGCCTGAAGCTGAGGAGGTTCTGTAGGGGCCTGTCTTTAATGTGAGGAAGGGAGGGAGGGGGGAGGGAGGAAGGGAGAGAGGGGGGAGGGATGGAGGGGGGAAGGTAAGGGAGGGGGGAGGGAGGGAGAGGGGGAGAGGGGAGGGAAAGAAGGAAAGAAGGAGGGAGGGAGGGAGGGAGGAAGGAAAGAAGGACAGAGGGAGGAAGGGGGAGGGAGGGAGGGAGGTGAAGGGAGGAAGGGGGAGGGAGGGAGGGAGGGAGGGGGAGGGAAAGAAGGAAAGAAGGAGGGAGGGAGGGAGGGAGGGAGGGGGAGGGAAAGAAGGAAAGAAGGAGGGAGGGAGGGAGGGAGAGGGAGGGAAGGAGAGAAGGAGGGAGGGAGGGAGGGAGGGAGAGAGAGAGGGAGGAAGAGAGGGAGGGAGAGGGGGAGGGAGGGAGAGGGGGAGGGAGGGGGGAGGGAGGGAGGGAGGGAGAGAGAGAGAGGAGGGGGAGGGAGGGAGGGGGGAGGGAAGAAAGGAAGGAGGGAGGGGGGAGGGAAGGAAGGAAGGAGGAAGCCAGGGAGGGAGAGGGGGAGGGGGAGGGAGGGAAGGAAGGAGGAAGCCAGGGAGGGAGGGAGGGAGGGAGGGAGGGAAGGAGGGAGGGGGGAGAGAGGGAGGGAGGGGGGAGGGAAGGGAGGGGGGAGGAAAGGAAGGAAGGAAAGAAGGAGGGAAGGAGGGGGGAGGGAGGGGGGAAGGAAGGAGGGAGGGAGGGAGGGGAGAGAGAGGGAGGGAGATGGGGGAGGGAGGCAGGTGGGGCCTCAGGGTGCACACCTTGTGGAAGGGAGGAAAGAGGGGAGGCCTGGAGGGGCAGAGAGACTTCTGGGCAGCACGCTGACCTCGGGGCTCCGATGCCATCCGGGCTCCGAGGAAGATGAGGGACGGGTTCCGACGCCTCTGGTCTCTGGATGTGGGTCACATTCCACTGACGTGTTCCCCTCTGTCCGAGAGTCAGCTGGCTGCTCGATGCCTTATTTTGCGCTTGACTTTGGGTTAAGAACCAGGGACGCAGGCACACTTTTCCATAAACCACCCCAGTCCTGTTGGGGAGGACTAATTACGCCGACCCCCCCGCCCCCGTCTCTTCCTCTGCATCTGTCAGCGACGCCGGTGCTGGGGGACCGGGCGTGAATGACAGGGACACCGAGGGCCTTCGTCTCTCTCCGCGCAAGGCCATCGATCTTCCCGATGAAACAAGGCAGGAGATGTCACCGGCCGGAAGGGACGGGATGAGGAATGTGCTGCTGGGACAGCTGATTAGTACGCATTTGCATACGCGGCCACGCCGTTGGTGCCCATCAAGCCTGCTTCCCAGGCTCGGGCCTGCACCGGCACTTCGCTGCTGAGTTCATTTCCAGGAGCCCCAGCGTTGGAGGCAGCTGCAGGGGGAGCCACCAGGCCTGGCTATGGGCGCAGAGATGGGTTAGTGGGGTTTTTAAATCATAAAGTCGCCCTGGCCGGTGTGGCTCAGTGGATAGAGCGCCGGCCTGCGGACTGAAGGGTCCCGGGTTCAATTCAGATCAAGGGCACGTGCCTGGGTTGCGGGCTCGATTCCCAGTGGGGGGCGTGCAGGAGGCAGCCGATCCATGATTCCCTCTCATCACTGGAGTTTCTCTCTCCCCCTCTCCCTTCCTCTCTGAGATCAATAAAATATAGTCATTAAAATAAATAAATAGATAAAGTTGACACGCCCTGTTCCAGGGAGCATAGGGAAATGCAACAGGCACCGGTTTCCTCTTGTTCGTCACACGCGTTTCTTGGATCCCAACTGGGGAGAAAGGCGTGAGAGGGACCCCGCGGAGGCTGAGGGGGGAATGGGGTGAGAGCTCTCAGGGAGGCCTCCGCCAGCAGCACCCAGGCCCGGTCAGCCGTGGAAATGCCCGGCCCCCTTCGGGCTACAGAATCGGAAACTCTGAGGTGGGGCCAGGGAGGGGGGGCCAGGGCCGTGGGCGACAGAGCCATCCCGGTGGCTCTGAGCACGTGCCAGGTGAGACCCCCCCCCCACTGTGTCCCGTGGGACGTGGGGGAACGGTGATGGCCGAGTCAGGTCCTTGTGGACGGCGGGTTCCCGTGGAGACCAGCGCGTGGAGAGCGAGACCACACGCTGAAAACGGAACCTCTCTCCTGCCGGTGCGCACAGCCCAGAGCATCGTGGGAAAGTCTGGGAAAGCCCACCTGTCGCCCATGGGAACAAGGAAGATGGGACGAGCCCTTACCACGTGCCCGGCGCCGTGGCATGAGACGGGGAAACACGGCGAAATGGCAGTACGCGGAGAGGAGGCCTCACCTCCTGGGGGACCCTACCTCCGCCTGCTGCAATCACTGACACCGTGATAACGGGCACGCGCCGACAAGACAGAGGCCGAGCACGCCTCCACCGGGGATCACCTGGCATGTGCGGCACTGCTGCTTCTTGTCGGTGACATCACACGCATGATGGCATCCGCCTTCAATGTCCAGGTAGGACAGTGAGGGATGGAGAGGTACCGGGGAGTCTGTCTGCTGCTGAGCCGTCGGTTCTGGCATAAAACACAGTTGATGTTGCCTTGCGGGGATCGCGTGGAACGCGGGAGGGCCGTGAACGGGAAGACAGAAGAACGGGAGGCGGAGCGGTGAACAGGAGCCCCGCCATGGTCCCTGCGGTGGGGCGTCGGGTCGGCAGCGGGAAGACGCTCAGGTGGAGCCGCGGAATGTGCGCGGGGTGGGTCGGCCCGTGAGGACGGCTGCTCCAGGCTCACAGCGGAAGTGCATGGATGCAGAAAGACGCAGCTGGGCCACCAGCTTCCACCACACACGAGAATAAACTCAGGTGGATCCGAGACTCACATCTGAGCTGGGAAACCATAAGGATCCTCGAAGGAGACACGGCAGGAAGACCTCCGACATCTCCCGTGGCAGCAGTGGTTGTCGCTATGTCTCCTGGCACAAGGGAAATAGGGGGACACCGGCGGCGGGGCTCAGTGGCTGAGCGTCAACCTATGAACCAGGAGGTCATGGTTCGATTCCCGGTCAGGGCACACGCCTGGATTGTGGGCTCGATGCCCAGTGCGGGGCGTGCAGAAGGCAGCCGATCCACGATGCTCTCTCATCGTTGATGTTTCTATCTCTCTCTCTCCCTCTCCCTTCCTCACTGAAATCAATAAAGATATATTATTAAAAACTAAATAAAGGGGGAAAAAATGAACAAGCAGGGGACCAAATCAAACTAAAACAATAAAAACAAAGACGTGAATGAAAGCCTCTTTTGAGGGAACTGTTCTCCAGTTAGGCATCAAGAGCGAAGGTCAGCTGGCATGAGCTCACGCTCCGCAGCGGCAGAAGACATGGCCGTGTGCGAGGGTCAGCAGAAAGCACACGATCGGCGTCATTCTCCCGGGAAACGAGAGACTAGAATCCTGACAGAAAGAATATCAAACCATCTTCAGAAGGACATTTAAAGACCCGAACATAAAGTGACAAAACAAGAAAGCAGCAACAGGCCTTTCTGAGCACAGAGCCAGATGGAACTGAAAAGGTGTAATTATTAAAGTGAGACATTTAGTCGCTCTGTGACCGAGCAGATTGGACACAGCTGAGGAAAGAACGGATGAACTGGAAGACAGATCTCAAGGAACGACTCCTCATATGACTGTGGAGAATCCAGAAGAAAAAATAAGGTCAAAAGATAGGCACAGTTGAGTGGAAGGCTTTAACATAAATCTATGTGGAGGCTCAGAAGGGAGAAAAGACCGAAAAAAAAATCAGGAGATATTTTAAGAGGTGATGGCCAAATAATTTACAGTATTTAAAAAAAATATTTAATTGATTTTTACAGAGAGGAAGGGAGAGGGATAGAGAGTTAGAAACATCGATGAGAGAGAAACATAGATCAGCTGCCTCCTGCATACCCCCTACTGGGGATGTGCCCGCAACCAAGGTACATGCCCTTGACCGGAATCGAACCTGGGACCCTTCAGTCCACAGGCTGACACTCTATCCACTGAGCCAAACCAGTTAGGGCTTAAACGCTTTAAAAATGATGATTTCGATGTGAACGCAAAGAACGTGCAGGTCAACCGAAAAAGTTTGAAGACCAACAATGACAAGCATTATTGGATGAAGATGCATGTCAAACTCAAAAACAACTTGCAGACATATTAAACATTGCTCAGCAAACAATTTTCGATTATTTACAAGCAATGGGAAAGATTTTAAAGGAAGGAAAATGGGTGCCACATCAACTGAACGAAAGACAAATGGAAAACCGAAGTCATCAGGAAAATGTTGCTTCAACGGCATGAAAGAAAGTCTTTTCTGCATCGAATTGTGACTGGCGATGAAAAGTGGATTTATTTTGAGAATCCCAAATGCATAAAATCATGGGTTGATCCAGGTCAACCATCAACATCGACTGCAAGGCCAAATCGCTTGGGAAAGAAGACAATGCTCTGCGTTTGGTGGGATCAGGAAGGTGTGGTGTATTATGAGCTTCTAAAACCAGGTGAAACCGTTAATACTGATCACTACTGACAACAAATAATCAATTTGAGCCACGCTTTGATCGTGAAATAACCAGAATGGGTCAGAAGACACGGCAAAGTAATTTTGCTTCATGATAACGCACCATCACACACTTCAAAACCAGTGAAAGACACGTGAAAAGATCTTGCCTGGGAAGTATGAACCCACCCGCCGTGCTCACCAGACCTTGCTCCTTCAGATGACCACTTGTTCCGATCGATGGCACACGCACTTTCTGAGCAGCACTTCAAGACGTACGAAGAAGTGGAAAATTGGGTCTCTGAATGGTCTGCCTCAAAGCAAGAAAAGTTCTATTGGGACGGTACCCACAAATTCCCTGAAAGATGGGGGAAATGTGTAGCTAGCGATGGACATTACTTTGAATAAAGCACTTTTGATGTTTCTCTTGAAATTATCACGTTTTCTTTGATTACAAAATCCGCATTATTAACCAATACACTTAGTATAAGAAACCCACTTAAAAGCGAGGACACGCGTTTGGATATAAAGGGGTGAAAAAAAGGTCACCCTATGCAATTAAGAACCCCTAGAATTGTTTGGTAGCTTTACTGGTGTCAGACAAAAATAGCCCCTGAGACGAACAATTCAGACAGAACTCGAGCCTCTAAGTTATCAATTTCCCAGGAGGATACAACAATTTCGATCTGTATTCGCCTGATAAAATTACCTCCAAACATGGAAAGCAAAGGCTGATGGAATTACAGAGAGACATGGGTGAGCCCCACGCTACGTGGAGATGCCTATCCCGCCGCCTCAAATATGGAGAGAGCACGCAGAATTCCTGAAGGCGTGAAGAATTGAACAGCATCGCTGACACGTATGACATCTGGAGCTGGTGGAGGAGTCTGTATCCAACAAGGGGAGTGAGCACTCCCCCCCTTCGCCCCCTTTTAATCCTCCACCTGAGGAAATGCTTAGAGAGAGGGAGGGAGAGAGACAGAAGCATCCAGTGGTTGCCAGCATATGACCCCTGACCCGGGGTTGAACCCACAACCCGGGCCTGGTGCCCTGACCGGGAATTGAACCGGCAACCTTTTGGTGCCCGGGAGGGTGCTCCGACCCGCTGAGCCACCCCGGCCAGGCCGAGGGGGCGCTTCTCATGCAAACATAGAAAATGTACAAAAACCGGTCCTGCCAGGGGGGAAGCCCTGGGGCCCTCTCTCTGTCACACGTGTGTGGGTGGCATGTGAGATGTCACATCTCTCTGGTAACCATGTCCTGAACCCAACCGAGGGCCAGGCTGGGCCTCGCATGAGACCCCTCGCGCTGCCCCGCGTGTGGGGAAACCGAGGGTCTGCAGACGGTGACGAGGAGGGGGCAGCCGCTGGCAGGCACTGCGTCCCCCGTGCATGTGCGGGGCCTGGAGCACATGGTGTGGGTATCTCACTCAGACTGCGTCCCAGCTCTGCCCGGAGGCGGCATTGCCACCTTCACCGGGAGAGGGGGCTCAGGAGCACCGGCGTCGCCTGCCCCCGCATAGGAGGCAGCCGATCCATGCTTCTCTCTCATCACTGATGTTTCTCTCTCTCCTCCTCTCCCTTCCTCTCTGGAATCAATAAGAATCTATTTAAAACACTAAAGGGTCGTGTTCACGGAAGGCTGAGGCATGGCTGCCTCCTGGACGCCTGAGCAGCTTTGGGGAGCAGGGAGATGGGAGGTGGGGGCTGTGCCCTCAGAACCACACAGTCCATTCCCCGAAGAGCCCCAGTTAGGAGGCAGCGGCGAGCTGGGGCCAGGGCCCTGGGCTGCTCACAGGCCGGGGCTGGGCTGAGACTGTCTAACGGAGGGGCTGGGGCTTGAACTCGGGTCTGTAGAACCATGGAGCCCACTGCACCTTCAGCCCCCCCCCGTCTCCCCCCTTTCCCCTGATGCATGGGAATGTCCTCCCGAACTGACCCACGGGCCTCTGCAAACTCCCTGAGCCACGGCCCTCCTGGGTGGGGCGGCCCCTGCGCCCCCAAAGCCCAGCGGAATGTCCCTCACAGGCCGCCCCCACACGGGAAAGCCCTGGTCCCCCGCTGAGACCACAGCAGGACTGCCGGTCACTCCCTTGGCGCGTCCGCTCCCGCGCAGGGACCGGCGGCCGCAGCCTGGCTGATGCGGGGGACGCGTGACATCCACCTGCAGGAGGGTCTGCAGAGGGAGCGGGCGACTTCAGAGCAGAGAACGCGTGCCATAACACGACCTGCTTATCCCCGGCGGTTACCGCCTGTGACACCGACAGGCTGACAGCGGGGCCCTGAGCAGGGGCAGGGAGGGCGCCTTCCCGTCCAAAGCCGTATCGACCCGAGCCGCGGGGGCGGCCTGGAGCGCGGGCTGGGGCGGGCGGTGCGTTGGTGGTGTCCCCACGGGAAACGGGCCTGTGACAAACTCATCCTGGCAGCTTTCATCTCTGATTTCCGTTCCGTGTGACACGGAGCCGTACACGGAGCCAAACAGAGCAGGCGACGGGACAGGAGGTTCAGAGCCAGGCATCGATCTCCCACCGAAGAGAGGAAGTCTATTTAATGTGAATCCACGGTGACGTGCTGGTGACATGGCGTCCTGCCACTGACGCTGGGGTTGCTTCCCGGGGCTCCCGGCCACCCAGGCGGGGCTGAGGCCTTTCTCTGCCTGGGGGTGGGCGGAGGCCCGGGGTGAGTGTGTGGGTTGCCCCGGGCTGTGCTTACGGTTCTTAGGATTTGGGATCTTGTGTTGTTATTCTAATGACGAGAGGGCAGCTGGGGTGCCCTGTCCCAGGTCCGCCTGGGGATGCGGGCATCTTGGACCGTCCAGGCTGGCTCCCTGCTACAGAGGAAACGTCGCAGCGAAGGCAGGAGGAAGGTCCCTCCCCGTTTGGAATTTTCCAAAATGGCAGGAGGCGTGGACGTGGAGTGGAAGGCGGGAATGTCAGCCAGAGGCATCTTCGCGGTTGGCCGAGTGTTGGCGCCTCCTGAGACGCCTCTTCCGCGAAGCAAAGTCTCATGCCCAACTCCCAGTGGGTTAGGGGACCAGGGCCTGACCCGTCACTACCGCCAACGGGGGGCTCTCTGGTGAGTGGCTACGTGTGGTGTGGTTTGGGCTTGGAGGCCTCATCTCCCACCCCTCCCCTTCTTCCTGTGTGGATGGATGGATGGTGGATGGTGGATGGTGGATGGTGGATGGTGGATGGATGGATGGATAGTGGATGGTAGATGGTGGATGGATGGTGGGTGGATGGATGGATGGTGGATGGTAGATGGTGGATGGATGGTGGGTGGATGGATGGATGGTGGATGGTAGATGGTGGATGGATGGTGGGTGGATGGATGGATGGTGGATGGTAGATGGTGGATGGATGGTGGATGGTGGATGGATGGTGGATGGATGGTGGATGGTGGATGGTGGATGGATGGATGGATGGATGGATGGTGGATGGATGGTGGATGGATGGTGGATGGTGGATAGTGGATGGATGGTGGATGGATGGTGGATGGATGGATGGTGGATGGATGGTGGGTGGATGGATGGTGGATGGTGGATGGATGGTGGATGAATGGGTAGATGGATGGTGGATGGATGGATAGTGGATGGGTGGATGGGTGGATGGGTGGATGGATGGTAGATAGATGGATGGATGGATGGATGGATGGATAGATAAATGGTGGATGGTTGGTGGATGGATGGATGGTGGATGGATGGATGGTGGATGGATGGATGGTGGATGGATTGGTGGTGGATGATGGATGGATGGTGGATGGATGGATGGTGAATGGTGGATGGTGGATGGATGGTGGATGGATGGATGGTGGATGGATTGGTGGTGGATGATGGATGGATGGTGGATGGATGGATGGTGGATGGTGGATGGATGGATGGATGGTGGATGGATGGATGGTGGATGGAGGATGGATGGATGGTGGATGGATGGTGGATGGTGGATGGTGGATGGTGGATGGATGGTGGATGGATGGATGGTGGATGGAGGATGGATGGATGGTGGATGGATGGTGGGTGGATGATGGATGGATGGTGGATGGATATGTGGGTGGATGGATGGTGGATGGGTGGATGGGTGGATGGATGGATGGATGGATGGTGGATGGATGGTGGATGGATGGATGGATGGTGGATGGATGGATGGTGGATGGATGGTGGATGGATGGATGGATGGATGGATGGTGGATGGATGGTGGGTGGATGGATGGTGGATGGATGGTGGATGGTGGGTGGATAGATGGTGGATGGATGGTGGATGGTGGATGGTGGATGGTGGATGGATGGTGGATGGATGGATGGTGGATGGTGGATGGATGGATGGTGGATGGTGGATGGTGGATGATGGATGGATGGTGGATGGATGGATGGTGGATGGTGGATGGATGGATGGATGGTGGATGGATGGATGGATGGATGGTGGATGGTGGATGGTGGATGGTGGATGGATGGTGGATGGATGGATGGTGGATGGTGGATGGATGGATGGTGGATGGATGGTGGGTGGATGATGGATGGATGGTGGATGGATATGTGGGTGGATGGATGGTGGATGGGTGGATGGATGGATGGATGGTCGATGGATGGTGGATGGATGGATGGATGGTGGATGGATGGATGGTGGATGGATGGTGGATGGATGGATGGATGGTGGATGGATGGTGGATGGATGGTGGGTGGATGGATGGTGGATGGATGGTGGATGGTGGATGGATGGTGGATGGATGGTGGATGGATGGTGGATGGTGGATGGATGGTGGATGGATGTGGATGGATGGTGGATGGTGGATGGATGGTGGATGGATGGATGGTGGATGGATGGTGGATGGATGGTGGATGGATGGTGGATGGATGGTGGGTGGATGGATGGTGGATGGATGGATTACCCAGCACACATGTATTTTCTCACAGCTCGGGGGTCACGAGTCCAATGTGGGTCTCGCTGGCTTAGAACCAAAGAGGCAGCAGGGCAGGTGCCTCCTGGAGGCTGCGGGGCGGGGGGGTCCCATTCCTGTGTTCAGGCCTGATGTCCCGCTGCCTCGCTGCTGACAGCTGGTCTCTGTCCCCAGTTTCTGGGAGCCACGCACATTCCTTGACTCTTGCCCCCTCTGTGGTCTGAATTGTGTCCGAATCATGCTCTGCTGGGATCATGGGGTGCCGTTCGGCTGGGGGAAGCGAGTAGAGGAAGGGGCACTCTGCACCGTCTGGTTGGAAATGGAGGGGCAGTCAGTACTGATACCCCACGCCTCTGGGCCCTGCGACCCTGGGAGCAGGGACTAAACGCAGACCCGCTCTGGAAGCAATTGCAGGAACCCCGGGGACCCGCGAGCCTGGCGTGGCATCTGCGTCCCTTCCCAGCGCCCACACACGGACAGTCCAGACTCTGCGCTCTGTCCCCAGCACCTGTGCTCTGTCCCCAGCACCTGCGCTCTGACCCCAGCATCTGTACTCTGTCCCCAGCGCCTGCGCTCTGTCCCCAGCACCTGTACTCTGTCCCCAGCACCTGTACTCTGTCCCCAGAATCTGTACTCTGTCCCCAGCACCTGTGCTCTGTCCCCAGCACCTGTGCTCTGTCCCCAGCATCTGTGCTCTGTCCCCAGCACCTGTGCTCTGTCCCCAGCATCTGTACTCTGTCCCCAGCACCTGTGCTCTGTCCCCAGCACCTGTGCTCTGTTCCCAGCATCTGTGCTCTGTCCCCAGCATCTGTGCTCTGTCCCCAGGATCTGTACTCTGTCCCCAGCACCTGTACTCTGTCCCCAGCGCGTGTACTCTGTCCCCAGCATCTGTGCTCTGTCCCCAGCACCTGTGCTCTGTTCCCAGCATCTGTACTCTGTCCCCAGCATCTGTGCTCTGTCCCCAGCGCGTGTACTCTGTCCCCAGCATCTGTGCTCTGTCCCCAGCATCTGTACTCTGTCCCCAGCACCTGTACTCTGTCCCCAGCACCTGTGCTCTGTCCCCAGGATCTGTACTCTGTCCCCAGCACCTGTACTCTGTCCCCAGCGCATGTACTCTGTCCCCAGCACCTGTGCTCTGTCCCCAGCACCTGTGCTCTGTCCCCAGCATCTGTGCTCTGTCCCCAGCACCTGTGCTCTGTCCCCAGCACCTGTGCTCTGTTCCCAGCACCTGTACTCTGTCCCCAGCACCTGTACTCTGTCCCCAGCATCTGTACTCTGTCCCCAGCACCTGTGCTCTGTCCCCAGCGCCTGTACTCTGTCCCCAGCATCTGTACTCTGTCCCCAGCATCTGTACTCTGTCCCCAGCGCGTGTACTTTGTCCCCAGCACCTGCGCTCTGTCCCCAGCACCTGCGCTCTGTCCCCAGCACCTGCGCTCTGTCTCCAGCGCCTGAGCTCTGTCCCCAGCACCTGTGCTCTGTCCCCAGCACCTGTGCTCTGTCCCCAGCGCCTGTACTCTGTCCCCAGCACCTGTGCTCTGTCCCCAGCACCTGTACTCTGTCCCCAGCGCCTGTACTCTGTCCCCAGCACCTGCGCTCTGTCCCCAGCACCTGAGCTCTGTCCCCAGCACCTGTGCTCTGTCCCCAGCACCTGAGCTCTGTCCCCAGCGCCTGTACTCTGTCCCCAGCATCTGCGCTCTGACCCCAGCATCTGTACTCTGTCCCCAGCACCTGTACTCTGTTCCCAGCACCTGAGCTCTGTCCCCAGCACCTGTACTCTGTCCCCAGCACCTGTGCTCTGTCCCCAGCACCTGTACTCTGTTCCCAGCACCTGTACTCTGTCCCCAGCACCTGTGCTCTGTCCCCAGGATCTGTACTCTGTCCTCAGCACCTGTACTCTGTCCCCAGCATCTGTGCTCTGTCCCCAGCACCTGTGCTCTGTCCCCAGCACCTGTGCTCTGTCCCCAGCACCTGTGCTCTGTTCCCAGCACCTGTACTCTGTCCCCAGCATCTGTACTCTGTCCCCAGCACCTGTGCTCTGTCCCCAGCACCTGTACTCTGTCCCCAGCGCGTGTACTCTGTCCCCAGCACCTGTACTCTGTCCCCAGCGCGTGTACTCTGTCCCTAGCGCCTGTACTCTGTCCCCAGCACCTGCGCTCTGTCCCCAGCACCTGAGCTCTGTCCCCAGCACCTGCGCTCTGTCCCCAGCACCTGAGCTCTGTCCCCAGCGCCTGTACTCTGTCCCCAGCACCTGAGCTCTGTCCCCAGCGCCTGTACTCTGTCCCCAGCGCCTGAGCTCTGTCCCCAGCACCTGTGCTCTGTCCCCAGCACCTGAGCTCTGTCCCCAGCGCCTGTACTCTGTCCCCAGCGCCTGAGCTCTGTCCCCAGCACCTGCGCTCTGTCCCCAGCACCTGAGCTCTGTCCCCAGCGCCTGTACTCTGTCCCCAGCACCTGAGCTCTGTCCCCAGCGCCTGTACTCTGTCCCCAGCGCCTGAGCTCTGTCCCCAGCACCTGTGCTCTGTCCCCAGCGCCTGTACTCTGTCCCCAGCACCTGAGCTCTGTCCCCAGCACCTGTGCTCTGTCCCCAGCGCCTGTACTCTGTCCCCAGCACCTGAGCTCTGTCCCCAGCACCTGTGCTCTGTCCCCAGCGCCTGTACTCTGTCCCCAGCACCTGTGCTCTGTCCCCAGCACCTGTACTCTGTCCCCAGCGCCTGTACTCTGTCCCCAGCACCTGCGCTCTGTCCCCAGCACCTGAGCTCTGTCCCCAGCACCTGTGCTCTGTCCCCAGCACCTGAGCTCTGTCCCCAGCGCCTGTACTCTGTCCCCAGCATCTGCGCTCTGACCCCAGCATCTGTACTCTGTCCCCAGCACCTGTACTCTGTTCCCAGCACCTGAGCTCTGTCCCCAGCACCTGTACTCTGTCCCCAGCACCTGTGCTCTGTCCCAGCACCTGTGCTCTGTCCCCAGCATCTGCGCTCTGACCCCAGCGCGTGTACTCTGTCCCCAGCGCCTGTACTCTGTCCCCAGCGCCTGAGCTCTGTCCCCAGCGCCTGCGCTCTGTCCCCAGCACCTGAGCTCTGTCCCCAGCACCTGTGCTCTGTCCCCAGCGCCTGTACTCTGTCCCCAGCACCTGTGCTCTGTCCCCAGCACCTGTGCTCTGTCCCCAGCGCCTGTACTCTGTCCCCAGCGCCTGCGCTCTGTCCCCAGCACCTGAGCTCTGTCCCCAGCACCTGTGCTCTGTCCCCAGCACCTGTGCTCTGTCCCCAGCACCTGAGCTCTGTCCCCAGCGCCTGTACTCTGTCCCCAGCGCCCCTGGGACCTCGCCTACAGCACAAATCCCCGGGGGCCACACCTTCCTGCCTGCAGACCCACAACTCTCCTAATCAGTGACCGTGGGGTTACAACCTCAACTCCTGCTCGGGCAGAAGGACGTTCACCCCAATTCTGCAGAGAAGTGCGTTCACCCAGGGTGTGGGGAGAACGCCCGGGTTTGGAATGTCTGCGTGTTTCAGGGGCCGTGCCCTGGGCAACTGGCACCCACCGGCTGAGGCTCTCGGTGAGGTGCGGGGTGTCCCTCCGGGGAAGTCCAGTGTCCCCGGAGGCCGCCCTGGCATCACAGCTGCTTCCTACCAGCCACGCCAGGGCCCTGGCCCGACCCCGGTGCCCGGAGCCCGGAGCCCGTGGGCTGGGCCGTCCTGCGAGCATTGCGCTCTTTGTCATGGCCTGCGTTTTCTCGATTATCCTCCCAATTACTTGCCGTCTCGCCACTGATTCACCGGCTAAATTAGCTGCTATTTCTCTCCTGCATTGAGGCTTGGAGTCATCTTTCTGAGTCACGTGTTCCGCGGCTCTGAAGGGAAGCTTCATATGCATCCGTTACAGCGAGCCTCAGTCGCCCTAAATCACGGGGCAGCCGGTTTGGGCAGCGCGCGAGCGGCCTCCCCGGCTCGGCCCGTCCTTCACCCGCGAGCGGCCTCCCCGGCTCGGCCCGTCCTTTACCGGCGGGAGTGCTGCAGAGGCGCCAATCGTCATCACAAGTCATGGAAGGGGCGCGGGGGGGCAACACGTCTCAAGAATTACAGTCACTTCAAACCGATGGGAGCTGATTGCACGTCTCGCCCTCTCTCTGACCTTCAGCGCGGGCCCGCCCCAGTCCACCCGCCTGGCCTCCGGCCTCCGTGGGCATCGCCGTCCCTCTCACCCCACAGGGAAGGCAGTGACCTCGGGGCCCGGTCAGTGAGATGCCCACGGTTTTCCTCCCGTCGGGGCCTCAGCCCGGCCCGGGACGCACACGCCCTGATGCAGGCTGGCCCAAAGGCACCTTCTCCAGCAGGCTGGGCTCCCCACAGCCTCCCAGGCAGGTGCCCCCTCCCCCCCCCCCCCCCCGCCAGCTCTGCTCCGGGCAGCTGCAGCTGCTCCCTGGGGGACTCTGGACCCACAGAGCCTCTCCCTTCAGACCTGTGGCCCCCTCCCCTCCCCTCCCCTCCTCTCTCCTCCCCAGCTCCTTCCGCGTCAGGAATGGGAGGCGGGGCCGTGGGCACAGATGTTCTCACTCCAGGCCCTCGTCCCTGCCACGGACTGAATGTGCCCCACACTCACAGGTCGAAGCCGGACCCCCCATGGGATGGTGGCGGGAGGCGGGGTCTGTGGGGGTGAGAGGTCCTGGGGGTGGAGGCCTCCAGCTGGGATTGTGCCCTGACGTCAGGGACCCCGGAGAGCCCTCCTTCCTTCCACGGCGGCACGGGGTCCTCACCAGACACAGATGTCCCGAGCCTCGACCTTGGGCGTCCAGCCCCCGGCTGTGCGGGGAGAGGTCGGTCTGTGTGAGGAGGTCGCCCCGCCCCTGGCTCTGCTCCAGCCGTGGAACAGCTCCGACATCCCCGGCCCCGAGGGTCGTGGGCAGGAGGGACTCTGGACCCGGGGCAGGTGACTGGGGCAGGGGGCCTTGGAGAGATGCTAGGACACGTGGGGTGGCCTTTCCTGGAGGGGGCCCCCGGGGCGTCAGGACGCTGGCATACAGTGGCGGCCCCCCAGACCTGAGTCTGTGTCAGGTTCCCCGCGGGGACACAATGCCAGGCTCCTTGTCCCAAAATGCCAGGTTCCGCGCTGACGGCCAAGGGCGGGTGCGCTAGGTCGGTGACTCGGACCCTGGCCTGTGCTGGCAGCGGGGCAGGTATCGACGGTCACCGGGACCAGGGCTCCCCGGGGGGACCCGCCTGTGTGGGGTGACCCTGTAGCTGAGGCCCAAGTCCTACAGTCGGGGCCTGCACCCCAGCGGCTCTAGGGGCCCCCGTGGTGGCTCGGAGCACCTTCCTTTCTGAAGGGAGAGGAGACCGAGCCTGTCTGCACAGGGAAGCCACAAGCCCCCAGAGCAGGAGCCGGGAGGTCTCCCCTTGGGGAGAGGCCCCCGTTAGCGACGTCCTGCAGGTGCATCGGAGACCAGCTGGCAGCCCAGATCACCGGACACCTCGACGTGAAAGACCAAGAACCGACTGGCCCGTTTCAGTGGCCGGTCCTCGCTGTGCATTTCAAATGCAGCCTTGTCGCCTGGCCCACGGGGCTCAGGGACTGAGCATCGACCTAGGAACCAGGAGGTCAGGGTTCGATTCCCAGTCAGGGCGCATGCCGGGTTGTGGGCTCGAGCCCCAGTGTGGGGCGTGCAGGAGGCAGCCGATCCATGGTTCTCTCTCATCACTGATGTTTCTCTCCCTCCCCTCCCTCCCTCTCTGACATCAATAAAAATAAATTTAAAAATTAATAAATAAATGCAGCCTTGTCCATGTGCTTTGGTCCTCACACAAACCTGCTTTCGTCCCAACTCCATCGACAGGGCCCTCCGTGAGATGTCTACCCAGCGCGGGGTATGTCCCGGGCTGTGACTGCCTTGGGGCAGACAAGTCGGCAGCGGTCGCCCCGTCTCCATCCGCGTCGGACCCCTAATAGAACCTTCCAGTCGACTGTCAGACCTCGGGGTGCGGGGACACAGAGGCAGCATCAGCCCGAGATCCGGGAGCCCTTGGGACCAATCTTGAGAGTAAAGCAAGTGTTAGAAAAAGTTATTACCCTTGAGGCTGAACCAGAAACATTCCCCTCCTCTTCCCCACCCCACCCCCCGCCCCCACGTTCCTTCTGGAACTCTCCCGGGCAGCCCGATGCTGAGCTGGGGGACAGCTCATTTATTATCCGGTCCCTGTGGAGCAGTGACCAATGACTCTGTAGCTGGTGGTCCATGGCTGGGGCTGAGACTCGGGTCGAGTCACCTCCAGACCATGGGGGGCCGGGGGGTTACAGGGGGCCACACTTGCGTGTAACACACGGTGCCCCCGGCTGCAGCGACTTTCCTAATTGCCATCCTCCCCAACCCCATTAAGAGTGTAATGAAGGCGATGACACAAAACTCCTCTATGTGGCCTGAATGAATGGATTTATTTAAGCCCTAATGAACTTGAGACTCCACGCCGCCACGCTCGGGGCTGGAGCGGCTGATTGCGGTGCTGGTGGGAGCTGGGGACCGTGATGCCCGGCGGCCTGATGCTGAGCTGGGGGACAGCTCATTTATTATCCGGTTCCCGGGAGGCAGTGACCAATGACTCCATCTGCTCCTCACTTCTCTTCCCAAACAGACAAAGTCAGCCTCAGCCAGAGTCCCCAGCATCAGGCCCCGCGGGGCTGTCCCCACAGGCGTGTCCCAAATGCAAAGAGTCAGAAGGAGGGGCCTGGAGGGGGGTGGAGGGACGGCCACGGCTTGGTGGCCGGGGACAGCTTGGTGGTCAGAGGGACGGCTTGGTGGCCGGGGATGGCTTGGTGGTCAGAGGGACGGCTTGGTGGTCAGGGATGGCTTGGTGGTCGGGGATGGCGTGGTGGTCGGGGATGGCGTGGTGGTCAGAGGGACGGCTTGGTGGCTGGGGATGGCGTGGTGGTCGGGGATGGCTTGGTGGCCGGGAGACGGTTTGGTGGCCGGGGATGGCTTGGTGGTCGGGGATGGCTTGGTGGCCGGGGATGGCTTGGTGGCCGGGAGACGGTTTGGTGGCCAGGGATGGCTTGGTGGCCGGGAGACGGTTTGGTGGCCGGGGACGGCTTGGTGGCCGGGAGACAGTTTGGTGGCCGGGGATGGCTTGGTGGTCGGGGATGGCTTGGTGGCCGGGAGATGGTTTGGTGGCCGGGGAACAGCTTGGTGGTCAGGGATGGCTTGGTGGCCGGGGACGGTTTGGTGGCCGGGGATGGCTTGGTGGTCAGGGAACAGCTTGGTGGTCAGGAATGGCTTGGTGGCCGGGGACGGCTTGGTGGCCGGGGGACGGTTTGGTGGTCAGGGATGGCTTGGTGGCCGGGGACGGTTTGGTGGCGGGGATGGCTTGGTGGTCAGGGAACAGCTTGGTGGTCAGGGACGGTTTGGTGGTCGGGGACGGCTTGGTGGCCGGGGATGGCTTGGTGGTCAGGGATGGTTTGGTGGCCGGGGATGCCAGGTGCTCCCTCCACAGGTGACGAGCTCTCGCCAGGGGCCGCCCTGGGTGCCCGCACGGCCGCCGGCGGGACTGGCGCTCTGCACCTCCGGGAGCCCCTCGTTTCCTCGCGCATGCCCCCCGCTTTTAGACTCGGGCTTTTCCACATCCCCAAGGCGCTCACGTCTGCAGGCGCAGGCTCGGCCGTCCTGAGCAGACGTCTGTCCTTCAGCTCCGTGTCGTAGGGGTTTGGGTCCAGGATAATCACTCTCCTGCTGTTTCTTCAGACCCCCTCCCCTGCCCGCCCCTCCACCTGCCGGGGCGTCACCCTGCCTCCCTGACAGGCACGCCGTCCTTCCCCTTTTCAGAGGCTGAGCTCTCTGCCTGCCTGTCCTCTGCGGGGCTGGGCAAGCGCCAGGCATCCGGGGGCACCCACAGAGGGGAACGCGCTGATTGCCGATGGGTACGTCACCAAGAGGCGTGGGGGCTGGATGTCTGGGCCCTGGGCTATCTCTGCAGTTAAGTGTGTCAAGAACTAAGGCAGAAGGCCAAGGGCGAGAGAGCCTTCTTTGTACAGCCGCATAGCGTCCCACTGTGTGCGTGTACCGCAGAGGGGCCTGTAGTGTCGTCCCACTGTGTGCGTGTACCGCAGAGGGGCCTGTAGTGTCGTCCCACTGTGTGCGTGTACCGCAGAGGGGCCTGGAGTGTCCCACTGTGTGCGTGTACCGCAGAGGGGCCTGGAGTGTCCCACTGTGTGCGTGTACCGCAGAGGGGCCTGGAGTGTCGTCCCACTGTGTGCGTGTACCGCAGAGGGGCCTGGAGTGTCCCACTGTGTGCGTGTACCGCAGAGGGGCCTGGAGTGTCGTCCCACTGTGTGTGTGTACCACAGAGGGGCCTGGAGTGTCGTCCCACTGTGTGTGTGTACCGCAGAGGGGCCTGTAGTGTCGTCCCACTGTGTGCGTGTACCACAGAGGGGCCTGGAGGGTCCCACTGTGTGCGTGTACCACAGAGGGGCCTGGAGTGTCGTCCCACTGTGTGCGTGTACCACAGAGGGGCCTGGAGTGTCGTCCCACTGTGTGCGTGTACCACAGAGGGGCCTGGAGTGTCCCACTGTGTGCGTGTACCGCAGAGGGGCCTGGAGTGTCATCCCACTGTGTGCATGTACCACAGAGGGGCCTGGAGTGTCCCACTTTGTGCATGTACCACAGAGG
The DNA here is from genome assembly GCF_963455305.1 of Plecotus auritus. NCBI lineage: Eukaryota > Metazoa > Chordata > Mammalia > Chiroptera > Vespertilionidae > Plecotus > Plecotus auritus. The sequence continues at coordinate 2,261,506 of NC_137771.1, read as the reverse complement.
GGCCTGGAGTGTCCCACTGTGTGCGTGTACCGCAGAGGGGCCTGGAGTGTCCCACTGTGTGCGTGTACCGCAGAGGGGCCTGGAGTGTCCCACTGTGTGCGTGTACCGCAGAGGGGCCTGTAGTGTCGTCCCACTGTGTGCGTGTACCGCAGAGGGGCCTGGAGTGTCCCACTGTGTGCGTGTACCGCAGAGGGGCCTGGAGTGTCGTCCCACTGTGTGCGTGTACCGCAGAGGGGCCTGGAGTGTCGTCCCACTGTGTGCGTGTACCGCAGAGGGGCCTGGAGTGTCGTCCCACTGTGTGCGTGTACCGCAGAGGGGCCTGGAGTGTCGTCCCACTGTGTGCGTGTACCGCAGAGGGGCCTGGAGTGTCATCCCACTGCGTGCGTGTACCACAGAGGGGCCTGGAGTGTCGTCCCACTGTGTGCGTGTACCACAGAGGGGCCTGGAGTGTCGTCCCACTGTGTGCGTGTACCGCAGAGGGGCCTGTAGTGTCGTCCCACTGTGTGCGTGTACCGCAGAGGGGCCTGGAGTGTCCCACTGTGTGCGTGTACCGCAGAGGGGCCTGTAGTGTCGTCCCACTGTGTGTGTGTACCGCAGAGGGGCCTGGAGTGTCCCACTGTGTGCGTGTACCGCAGAGGGGCCTGGAGTGTCGTCCCACTGTGTGCGTGTACCGCAGAGGGGCCTGGAGTATCGTCCCACTGTGTGCGTGTACCGCAGAGGGGCCTGGAGTGTCGTCCCACTGTGTGCGTGTACTGCAGAGGGGCCTGGAGTGTCGTCCCACTGTGTGCGTGTACCGCAGAGGGGCCTGGAGTGTCATCCCACTGCGTGCGTGTACCACAGAGGGGCCTGGAGTGTCGTCCCACTGTGTGCGTGTACCACAGAGGGGCCTGGAGTGTCGTCCCACTGTGTGCGTGTACCACAGAGGGGCCTGGAGTGTCCCACTGTGTGCGTGTACCGCAGAAGGGCCTGTAGTGTCGTCCCACTGTGTGCGTGTACCGCAGAGGGGCCTGGAGTGTCCCACTGTGTGCGTGTACCGCAGAAGGGCCTGGAGTGTCCCACTGTGTGCGTGTACCGCAGAGGGGCCTGGAGTGTCCTACTGTGTGTGTGTACCACAGAGGGGCCTGTAGTGTCGTCCCACTGTGTGCGTGTACCACAGAGGGGCCTGGAGTGTCCCACTGTGTGCGTGTACCACAGAGGGGCCTGGAGTGTCGTCCCACTGTGTGCGTGTACCACAGAGGGTCCTGGAGGGCATTATGCTGAGTGAACTAAGCCAGTCAGAGAACGACGTGTCACATGGTCCCACTCATATGTGGAGTCTAATGAACAAAATACACAGATGAACTAATAGGGGTCCTCAAACTTTTTAAACAGGGGGCCAGTTCACTGTCCCTCAGACCGTTGGAGGGCCGGACTATAGTTTAAAAAAAAAAAACTATGAACAAATTCCTATGTGCACTGCGGGCCCGGGACAAGTCAGCTGCTAAGCAGGACAGGCAGCGGCACCCGGCGGGGCGGATACATGTCCTTGGCGGGCCGTATGTGGCCCGCAGGCCGTAGTTTGAGGACGCCTGAACTAAATAGATGCAGAGACATGGAAGCACAGAACAGACTGTCAGATTTCAGAGGGAAGGAGGGGGTGGGGTGGGTGGGAAGAGATCAACCGAAGAACTTGTATGCGTGTGTGCATCACCCACGGACACAGGCAATGGGGTGGTGGAGGCCGGAGGGGTTGAGGGGGTCAATGGGGGGCAAAAGAGGGACATCTGAATGCTTTCAACAATAAAGATGAATTTTTAAAAAGTTAGGCAGAAACTGAGGTCATCGGCGTCCAAAGGAGTCACACGGGACGCAGGTGGCATCCGCATGGTCCCCTCACCGGGAAGGAGCCCGCTTGGGCTGCCCCTGCCCACGGCTGCCGAGACCGAGAAACACGGAGGCTGTGGTGCCGCTCGCCTGCCGCCAGGCCTGCCGCCGCTCTCCTGTGACCTTGGTCGGGGCAGCCTCCGCGGCCGTGACTGGCGGCTGAGCATTTTCCGTGTGTCCACATCTGTGGCTGCCAACGTGTCAATTTCTAACAACGTCTAACAAGACGGTTGGTGAGCGAGACAGCCGAGAGATGAGATCACGGTTTGGGGAGGGTGTGGGGCCCTCGGTTTTGTACACACTCACCTGAACGATCAGGAAGTTTGTTGCAACCGTTCAATGTGCTTCGGCAAACCGAGAGGTCAGCCCGCGACAGGCCCCAGTGCAGTTCCCGCCGCGCTTGTCCCCGGAGCAAGGCCGCACACGCGGAGCGCTGACGAACGCCCTCACTCGTTGGACTTGGAAATGAGTGTGTCTGCCTGGGTCTGGGGAGCGAGCTCCCCGGGAGGCTGAGCCACTCGCACGGTTTCCAAGTGAAAAGCTCTAAATTGAAATCCAGGCCTCCGGGGACTGTGAGCGCCAAAGAAAACCGCTGGACCCCAAAGGCGCAATTTCCCGCCGTAATGAGAATTTTAAGTGGCGTCTTTAAATCCCCGGAAAAGCCTTTCAGGAGTGTGTGCGTCACCAATGGTGTCTGAAGTCCCTGCAAAGATGCCGTTACATTGCAGACGGACACCTCATCCCAATTCCACAGCCCGGGGACCCTTCTCCCAGCACGGGGACCCACGCCAGGGGTTCTCCAGGCCCTCCTGCTGCTGTGCTGAACCCAGAAGGGACGGGCACACCGTGAGAGGGAGTCACGGTAGAGAAAGGAGAGGATGCATCTGAGATTTTATAAAGGCTTCCGAGAGGGGCCGTGACCTTGTCTTCCAATGACTCTTCTTCGTCTGGCCACCAGGGGGAGCTGTCCCGGGTTTACCAGAAGCCCCTCTGACCTCGCCCATGTGAACGGGTCCTTCTAACACTGTGGAGCGTGCACCGGGGCAGCCCCCCTCCATGTCCCGTGCTGCATGTAGAATGGACGTCCCACTGGCGTGGGGGCCTCAGCGAGGCCGGAAGAGGATCTCCTCCCTGTGGTCACTCTGCGGGCATTGACTCAGGACGTGGATGAGTGGCTGTGTGCCCCGGGCCAGGGAGGTTGTCCGGTGAGCGGGCCCCACACGTCCCGCCTCTGAGTGAAGGCCTGGAACTTGGCAGTGTGCGCATCCTCCCCGACCCTCAATGAGACGACACTTCCCGAGGCGCAGGCACTGGTGGTGACCCGCGTGGGCTCTGGGGACAGCGCTGCATTGTCGATGGGTCTGGCCTGACGCCAGTGACATGGACTTGCATCCGTGTGTCCTGGCCGTGGCCTCCCCTCGGCAGCATCCAGACAAGAGACGCAGTGTGTCCAGAGACAAGGGCGTGGCTTCCTCCAGCCGCGGAGGGAAGGGTTCCCGTCTGGGCTCGCTGCAGCCCTGCCTCCGGGGCAGCCACCCTGGCTCTGACCCGTGTGAGTCTCAGTTCTGAGCGGATGGCCTGGGGCAGGAGGGGCATGTCCAGGGTACAACAGAGCGTGGGCACTGGGCCTGGCTGTTGCTGGGGCTGGTCTCCTTGCATCCTTAAGGCTGTGAAGATCCTTCAGTGACGTTCTGATGGCATCGGTGGCAGAAGGGACTCAAATTGGATCTAAAAAATTAGAATAAGGCTGGGTGGCCTGGCTCAGTGGTTGACCACTGACCTATGAACCAGGAGGTCACGGTTCCATTCCCAGTCAGGGCACATGCCCGGGTCACGGGCCTGATCCTCAGTGTGGGGCGTGCAGGAGGCAGCCGATCAATGACTCCCTCTCATCATCGATGTTTCTAGCTCTCTCTCCCTCTGCCTTCTTCTCTGAAATCAATAAAAATATATTTTAAAAAAATAATAAAAATAAAAAATTAGAATAATAATTAAAGATTTAGATTTAGAATTGAGTGGGGTTGGTCCTTTCGGACCGGTGACCGTGATGAGGGGACACGGGATAGCAGGCCACGCAGGCTCCGTCGCGGGCTCTGGGACGCTGCCGTGTGGCCTTGGGTGAGTTAGTTAACTCCTCTAGGACTCAACTTCCCGACTGAAATGTGCAGAAAAGCACGGCAATGGCCTTCCTGGGGTGCGGTGGGCTGGAAAATGCCCCCCAAGGTGTCCATGGCCGAATCCCGAGTGCTCCCACCTTTGCTGAAGCGTCTTTGCAGGTGTCATTACATTTAGGATCTTGAGATGAGATCATCCTGGACTCTGAATCCCATGACAAGTGTCCCTGTGACTGACATGCAGAGGAAGACAGACGGACAGACAGACAGAGAAGGAAGGGAGTGATGTGGCCACAAGCCAAGGACTCTGGGCAGACACTGGACGAGGCAGGAGAGACCTTTCCAGGAGCCTACAGAAGGCGTGCAGCCTTGCCCACACCTTGATTTTGCTTTTTTTTCCCTTTATTTTATTTTATTTTATTTTATTTTATTTTATTTAGAGAGAGAGTGCAAAGGAAGGAGATATATATATATATATAGAGAGAGAGAGAGAAACATCGATATGAGAGAAACACATCGATTGGTTACCTTGTATACGCCCAACCAGGGCTGGGGACCCAGCCTGCAACTGAGGTCCTTGCCCTTGACCAGAATCGAACTCAGTCCAAGGGCCGATGCTCTATCCATGGAGCCAAACCAGACAGGGCCACACCTTGACTTTGGGCCTCTGACCTCCAGCACTGAGAGCATAAACGCCCAGTTTGGGGTGATCTGATAGCGGGGCCCCAGGAAGCTAGCCCTGGCGTGATGAGGAATAAGCAGTGAATGCATGTGACGTGCTCCGCGTTCATTCCCAACAGAGCGGGGGCGCCGTGTCCATCTGGAGAGGGCAGCGTGGCCTTGGGCGTGATGCGGGCTGTTGTTCTGTGGTTCCATGTCTGCATGGTAGAAGGGCCTCACCCGCCATGAGCTGTTGCTGTGCGAAGACTTTACTGCTTGTCAGTCATTTAACCCTCTCCACTTCCTCTCGGACATGATTCACATAAAATAAGGTGGAGGGAACTCACCAGTCCCCTCGGTTTGCGCCATGAATCACTGGCGAATGAGCCAGCGCACGCCAAGGCCCGCGCTCCGCCTGACACGGCACTAATTTAATCTGTGGTTTATCATCCGCGTCCCCACAAGCCCCCTCATTAATTTGTCGGGTGCTTATTGAGTGTTGACCGGGTGCTGGCCATCATTCTAAGCTTCGGGGATGGAACCCTGCACGCAACATACAGACGGGCAGGAGCCCTGCCCTCACAGAGTTAACGGTGCCGGCGAGAGGCGGTGGGAGCATAAAGGAGTAAAACAGTGAAATCTATCGCTGGTGATGAAGGCAGGAGACATGGAGGCGGAGCGGCCTCAGGAGAGCATGCCTGCTGACCAAGGTGCTGATGGTGAGCGAGCAAGGCCTGTGGGTCCTGGGGAAGAAGGTTCCAGAATGTGGAAGTCCTGAGGGGAGGTGCAGAGTGCCAAGGTCAGTGTGCGGGGAGGTGGGATGGGCATGAGGTAGAAAGGAAGCGGGTGGAGCCCCTGGGGTCCCGTGAGCCCTTGGGTTTGATTCTAAGCTTCCTGGGAACCAGCTGTAGGGTTTGGGCAGAAGGAGCGCCAGTCCAGCCGTGTTGAGGACATGTGTGCCGTGTTGGACGTGTGCCATGTTGAACGTGTGTCCCATGTTGAATGTGTGTCCCGTGTTGAATGTGTGTGCCATGTTGATGGCATGTCTTCAGTGTTGAATGTATGTGCTTTGTTAAATGTGTGTGTTGTGTTGAATGTATGTGCAGTGTTGAACGTGTGTGCAGTGTTGAATGTGTGTGTTGTGTTGAATGTGTGTGCAGTTTTTAAGTGTATGCCGTGTTGATGGCATGTCTTCAGTATTGAATGTGTGTGCTGTGTTGAACATGTGTGCTATGTTGTTGAACGTGTGTGCAGTATTGAATGTGTGTGCCATGTTGATGCCATGTCTTCAGTGTTGAACGTGTGTGCTGTGTTGTTGAATGTGTGTGCAGTGTTGAATGTATGTGCCATGTCTTCAGTGTTGAACGTGTGTGCTGTGTTGTTGAATGTGTGTGCGGTGGTGAATGTGTGTGCTGTGTTGTTGAATGTGTGTGCGGTGTTGAATGTGTATGCCATGTCGATGCCATGTCTTCAGTGTTGAACGTGTGGGCTGTGTTGTTGAATGTGTGTGCAGTGTTGAATGTATGTGCCATGTCTTCAGTGTTGAACGTGTGGGGCATGTTGTTCAATGTGTGTGTGGTGTTGCATGTGTGTGCTGTGTTGTTGAATGTGTGTGCAGTATTGAATGTGTATGCCATGTCGATGCCATGCCTTCAGTGTTGAGTGTGTGCTGTGTTGTTGAATGTGTGTGTGGTGTTGAATGTGTGTGCCAGGTTGATGCCGTGTCTTCAGTGTTGAGTGTGTGCTGTGTTGTTGAATGTGTGTGCTGTGTTGTTGAATGTGTGTGCCAGGTTGATGCCGTGTCTTCAGTGTTGAGTGTGTGCTGTGTTGTTGAATGTGTGTGCGGTGTTGAATGTGTGTGTGGTGTTGAATGTGTGTGCCGTGTTGTTGAATGTGTGTGTGGTGTTGAATGTGTGTGCCGTGTTGATGCCGTGTCTTCAGTGTTGAGTGTGTGCTGTGTGGAGATCGCACTGGGGGGAAGCAGCACAGGGGCAGGACCTGACAAGGAGCCTGTGGGTGCTGTACACCTGCTGCCGCCCCAGGGACAAACGTGGCTGAGGGTGAGACCAGAGGCCAGACGCCCCGCTGACGGCCACGGCTAATCAGGGGCACCCCAGGTTCCTTCTCAGCGGACCTGCGCGTCCTTCACGGCGTCACAGTTTGGGTTGAGGAACAACACCTTTCATGCTGACCGTGCACCTGCATCGGTGCCCCTCCCGCCCCCCCGCCGTCCACGCCCACATTTCCCCGTGGCCGAAGCGCCGTCACCTGTACCAGCCTGTCCCTTCCCCGGCGACGCCACGGAAGGGCCGAGCTCCGGTTCCTTCTTCCTTTATGTCTCACGTGTTCAAAGCAATGGCTGGCTCGCGGCTTCTTATTCCCAACTCTGACCCACACACCAGACACACGCTCTCCCACGCGCACACGTGCACGCGCGCCTCGGCTCGTTCTGATCACTCGGTTGCTTTTTAGTGGGTTTCAGCGGCAGGAAGGTCCCCGTCACTCCCTTCAGCTGGTGAAGCTCCCGTTCGCCCCTCAGGCCGCCAACTCCGAGAGCAAAAGGCAGGACCCCCTTTCCGACGGCTGTGCGCCTCCCCCAGCTCCGTTCTGCCCACGACAGGTTTATTCCTGACACGCTTGTTCGGGGGAGAATCATTGGTTTGGCTTTCATTGTAAACCATCCGATGTTTTATAGACCTTCTAATGGCGTGTTGGGCGTGAAATTAATTGTCAAAGACTCGCCGAGAGTTTTAAATTAGATTCTCCCTGTTCTTCGAGGCTAACGACGGGTTCTGCTGTTGTCACTGATAGGAGGTTCTCATCGCTGCCTCTTTCTCCCCTCGACAACAAAATGATAAAACAAATCTTCGACTTATTTTAATGTGCTAATTGGGGGTTATTACAGCTCATTTTATTTACATTAAAATAAAACGCAGCCATTCATTTTCCTCGCACGGAGAACGCAGAGAGCGTTTAACTGCCTCCTATGCCAACACGTATTTGCAAAGAGAAATGATACGGAAGACGAGGGGTCCGGGGACAGAGCTGTGCGCCATGGGCTCAGGGGAAGCGCGGTTTCCAAGCAGCTTCGCGATGCCTGAGCGCGTCCCTTCCGGAGGGTGGCTTTGCGGCGGCGTCGCATCGTGTGCGAGCGAGAAACGCGGGGGAGGGGGGGGACCAGCGAGAGAAGCACGCACGGGAGTGTTCACGCCGCCGTCCCCGGCGCTCCAAGGTGACTTGGTGGTACGAAGGATGCAGCCCAGGCCAGAGTTGTTTATTCATTTATTTAAATATTTTTATTGCTTTCAGAGAGGAAGGGGGAGAGAGAGAAACATGAATGATGAGAGAGAATCACTGACCGGCTGCCCCCGGCACGCCCCGCACTGGGGATGGAGCCCACAACCCGGGCCTGTGCCCTGACCGGGAATCGAACCGTGACCTCCTGGTTCCTAGGTTGACGCTCAGCCACTGAGCCACGCCGGCTGGGCCTGGCTTCCCGTTTTATTGGAGCAAAGAATATTCTAGACAAACAGGCTGGGGCCTCAGATCCTGTCCCCACTGCCTCCCCAGAAGCCCGAGATCTCCTGAGAACGGGACCCTGAGAGCCCATGATTCTGGGCTCCCCAGGGGGAGGGTGGGGTCCCCCCGGACACGCCCATTCCCAGAGGACTCTGCCTCCTTCTCAGGGGGGCGAGGAGCCCCGAGGATGTCCCTCCAGGGCTGGGATCGGCGTGGCACAGGTCCCGAGCCACCTGGTGGGTGGGTCTGTGGCCGAGCCCAGTCCCCCAGGAGTCCTTGGTTCTAGGGCAGCCAGGTCCTCCCACCTCCCAGACGTGGGGGTAACAACGGACATGCTGAGAGTGACCTTGGACGGCGACTGCACAACCTCGGTGTCGCTGCTGTCTCTCATTCTCCCCTCCTCCACGGGGAGGCTGGGGAGCAGTCCACACAGCCAGGACCCTGCCTGCCCCTGCCTGCCCCTGCCTGGGGCTGTGTATGTCTGTGTCTGTGTCTGTTTGTGCATCTCTGTGTGCATCTGAGTGTGTGTCTGTGTGTGCATCTCTGTGTGTGTGCATCTGTGTGTGCGTCTGAGTGTGTGTGCATCTGTGTGTGTCTGAGTGTGTGTGTATGTATGCATCTCTGAGTGTGCATGCATCTGTGTGTGTGTGTCTGAGTGTGTGTGTGTGCATCTCTGAGTGTGTGTGTGTCTGAGTGTGTGTGCGCGTCTGTGTGCCTGAGTGTGTGTGTCTGTGTGTGTGTGTCTGAGTGTGTGTGTGTCTGAGTGTGTGTGTGTATGCATCTCTGAGTGTGTGTGTGTCTGAGTGTGTGTGCGCGTCTGTGTGCCTGAGTGTGTGTGTCTGTGTGTGTGTGTGTCTGAGTGTGTGTGTCTGAGTGTGTGTGTCTGTGTGTGTGTGAGTGTGTGTGTGTCTGAGTGTGTGTGTGTCTGAGTGTGTGTGTGTCTGTGTGTGTGAGTGTGTGTGTGTGTGTCTGAGTGTGTGTGTGTGTCTGAGTGTGTGTGTGTGTGTGTGTGTGTCTGAGTGTGTATGTGCACCAGCTCATCTCCCAGCCCCCGACGCAGGCCCACAGGGTGCAGACCTGGGCTCCGGGGGTGCGGTGTGGAGGGGGAAATAAGCGAGGGCTGAGTAGGGCATGACCCACTGACCCTCAAACCATAAAAGCAGCTAATTAGACGCTGAGCAAACAGAGGGGGGGCGGGACCGGCTGCGGGCACGGGGGCCTCACTGCCACAGGGGAGGGGCGCGTGGGGAGGGTGTCCGTCCCTGGGAGGCTGTTTCATCCGTGACCCCAAGGCCGTCGTCCTCAGTCCTGTGTGTGGTGCTCGGGGGACAAGTGGGTGTGGGACTCAGACCTGGAGTTTAGGGTTTCTTCTGCCCCAGTCAGGGGTAACTCTCCCACTGGCTGGTCACCCCGGCTGCCTCTGGCCCCACCCCACTTCACCTCTGCCCTTTCAGTCCCTGGACCCCCCACAGAGCCAGGCGTTCACCCCAGGTCCTTGCAGCCCCGACGTGCCAGGTCTGTGGCACCGAACACCCCCGTGACGGGCCCTTCTGGAATAGCGCGCTGCCCCCACCAAACACGGACACCCAACAAGCCGCCCGGGTCCCACGGCTCCGCCTGCGCACAGGCCTGGTGCTCGCCGTCCTCCTGTGGGTCCGCCTCACGTCCATGCGACCCCCAGGGCCGGCTGGAGACCCGGAGAGGAAGAGCCCCCAGCCCCGACCTCCTGCCTTCCTCCTCCTCCTGCAGCACCGGGCCCCCACCCGCCAGCCTCCCACCTGGACCCCCACCCGCCTGCCTCCCACCCGGGCCCCCACCCGCCCGCCTCCCACCCGGGCCCCCACCCGCCCGCCTCCCACCCGGGCCCCCACCCGCCCGCCTCCCACCCGGGCCCCCACCCGCCTGCCTCCCACCCGGGCCCCCACCCGCCTGCCTCCCACCCGGGCCCCCACCTGCCCGCCTCCCACCCGGGCCCCCACCCGCCTGCCTCCCACCCGGGCCCCCACCCGCCTGCCTCTACACTGTCTGCGGTCGGTCGCCCTGATGTCGCTGTGTCCCTCTTAAAGCCGAGCACTCAATAGGCATCTGAAAGACGTGTGACGTGTGCCCGAGGCCCACACTCTTGGCAAACAGAAGGTCCTGTGAGCACGGGACATTCCTGACGGAACTGTGCTACAGAGCTGGAGTTGGGGGGGAAGCGAGGGGGGTGGGGGGGTGCCTGCATCCTTGGTGCAGCTGTGACCTCGAAACGGGGGAAGAACTCGGCCATGGACTCAGCCAGAGGCGACGCCCCATCTCCTCTGCCTCCGCTGCCAATGACAGAGGCGATCAGGTCATCAGCACCGAGCCGGCCTCCCTGCCTGGACTTGGCGGCTGGGGAGACGACCTCGGGGCTGAGGGCCGGGCCATGGGTCCATGGACCCTGAAAAGGGAGCACAGCCGTGGCCTCTTCCGAAGCGGTGCCCTCCCCGCCTCCAGGGGCCTGCGCCCTGCGGTGCACACCCCTCCTCGTGGCGGGGCCCAGAGCTCTCAGGAGCCACAGAGGGTGCTGCAGGGCAGAGCTCGGAGCCCGTGCTGCACGGCTGCATTTTCACCGGCGCCCACAGAGGCGGCCGCAGCGCAGTCTCCGGGGCCGGGGAAGGAGAGCCGCTCATGGCCTCCCGCACGCGGGGCTCCGGCCCCAGGAGGCAGCGGGAAGGGCATGTGCTCTGCAGGCTCAGCTGTGCCGCCCTCCAGATGCCAAACCGCCACGGTGCTGCTGTCCCCGGCACCGCGGCTGCAATCAGGCCTTGAACGTGGCCATAAATCACAGCTTCGGAAATTACCGGAAACGTCTCCCCTCCCGGCGGCGCTCCTGGCTGCCCTGGTCTGTCTCCGCCCTCGCCCGGGCCCTCCCGAAACCGCACACGCCTCCCCGCACAGGCCTCCCCGCACACGCCTCCCCGCACAGGCCTCCCCGCACACGCCTCCCCGCACACGCCTCCCCTCACACGCCTCCCCGCACACGCCTCCCCGCACACGCCTCCCCGCACACGCCTCCCCGCACACGCCTCCCCGCACAGGCCTCCCCGCACACGCCTCCCCTCACACGCCTCCCCGCACACGCCTCCCGGAGATGAACCCCCCGAACACAACCTGCGCCCCGGCCTGCGGGGCTGGGAAACAGCTTAGACCGGCTCTGGCCTGGCCTGCACCGCGTTCTCACCGTGAAGACAGCGCCGGGCCGATGCGCGTGAGAATGAGAATGAGCCTCGCGCAGAAGTCACAGCTGCTCCCGGGTGGCGGGCTGCCGGCTGCAGGGTGTGCGCTTGGCCTAGAAAGGCATTCTTGACGCCATCGCGGCTCCCGGTCCTGCCCTGAGCACGGGCCTCCTCGTGAGGATGAGGAGTAACAGCAGCAAAGGAGGGAGGCGACTCCTGAGCCTCCGGGTGCGGGGACGGGGGAGCAGGTGGAGCAGCCGCCAGGCCGGCCTGCATTTCCAGGAATGCCCCCGGCCCCCCAGCTCCCCACCCCCCTGGCCCCCTGGCCCTGGTCCCCCAGCCCCCCAGCTCCCAAGCCCCCTGGCCCCCTGGCCCTGGTCCCCCAGCTCCCCAGCCCCCTGGCCCCTTGACCCCCTGACTCCCTGGCCCTGGTCCCCCAGCCCTCTGGCCCCCTGGCCCCGGCCCCCCCACCATCCACCCCCTGGCCCCCAGCCCCTGGGACCCCCAGGGCTAAATGTTACCTCAGTAGCGCCAGGCAGGGAGCAAGTATGCCCGCTCCCCAATGAGCTGCGGCTCCACTCCCTCTGGAGAGAGCACCAGCCAAGCAGAGCGGCAAAGGGGAACAGAACATTCCAGATCAAACCGAGACCGTCATTCTGCAAGAGGCTGGGAGGACTCCACTTGTCTCCCTCTTCCCTGCGAGCCTCACCTTCGTCCTGAAGGTTTGCCAGAGCCACAGGCAGCAAGTCGGACGCCGGGCCCTCCCTGTGGGGCAATCTGCATTCACGGCAGACGCCAAGGTTGAGCCCCGGCCGCCCGCTCCACGCCCCGCAACTGGCCTCAGTTTCCCCATCGGCAAGCGGCTGGGTAATAGCATCTCCCTGGAAAAGTGTGTGTGTGTGAGGGTGAAAGGCATGCCGTGTAAAGCGCGTAGGACCTGGGCCTTTATTATTCCAGAAATGCCCCGAGGCCAGTGTGGGGTCGGGAGCTCACGGGCATCCCCGGGCCGGGCTCAGTCCCTCCTGCCCCTCCGGGGAACCATGCCTCTGGTCGAATGGCAAGGTCCCTGAACCAGCAGAGTGGCCACGGAGAGAAGAAGGGACACGCATATGCCATCGATTCAGGAAACACGTATCACAGGAACCTGGGTGCAGGTCAAGGAGAGCTTCCCGGAGGAGGCGGTCCTGCGTCCGGTGCGCTACGCGATGAGTTACTTATTCATACTGAGGACTTAAGAGCAACCAATGTCCGGGAGCCCCTGCTGTCGGCCCGGTCCTGGTTGCCAGATGAAGGCAGGATGCTCAGTTAAATCTCATGTCAGATACATGACAAAGAATGTTTGGTGTAAGGATGCCCCAAATCTCACAGGGGAGATCCTTAGATAAATCATTGGTTGTTTATCCCAGGTCCAAACTCAGCTGGCAGCGGAACCTGTGTTTGCTGAGCTCGCCGCCCTAGTGGCGGGCGTCGGTAGTGCGCCCTCGTCTTGGCCCTTCCCCCTCACCTGCAGCTCCCTCTCCTGGGGTCACAGGAAGCCACGCCCACTCAGCCTTCCTCTCAGGCCCACACCCTCCCTGCGTCTCCAGAGAAAGGAATACTTCCTTTAAAAAGTGGACGTCTCCAAACATGAGGAAAACACTGCACAGCCCTCGCTCACCCCATCTCAGTGAAGGGCGCTCTTCACCCCCAACCGAGTCTCTGGATCTCCTCTGAATCCCTTCTCCACCTTTTGAAGTCCTGGGGGAATGTCCTAAGAAGTCTCGCCCTTAAGCATAAGCCTCTAAAGGACATCGGACCCGCTTACGTCACCTGCGCCCCGACGCGCACCAAAGGTGATGAAGGCCTCAGCCCCGTGGCCAGGAACCTTCCTTGTCAAGTAAAGCCCCGGAGGAGCCTGCAGGAAGGCCCCCCACTCCCCACCCCAGCCTGGCCGGTTTCAGCGGCAAGAAGCCTCCTGGCTGGTGATGGAGGAGTGAGCTCTTACAGAATGAGCCAATTCTTCAACAGGCTTCGTGGAGAGAGACAAATCCCGCCACAGATGTTCTCCTGGGAGAGAGGCCAGACTCCCGGCAGCTGCTTGCCGACAGGAGCCTGCACAGCTCCGTGAGGGGGGGTCACAGAGGGCTCGTCCCAAAGGACCAGGCGACCGGGCGGAGGAGAAACCAGCCTTCCTCACGGCAGGACGGCCGAAGATGCTCAGACTGTGCTGCGTGTGCGTGCGCAAATGTGTGTGTGAGCGTGCACTGTGTGTGTGCATGTGTGTGTGCACTGTGTGCGTGTGTGCGTGTGCATGTGCGTGCACTGTGCATGTGTGTGCATATGTGTGTACACTGTGCGTGTGCGCGTGTGCATGTGTGTACACTGTGCGTGTGTGTGCGTGTGTGTATGTGTGTGCACCGTGCGTGTGTGTGCACTGTGCATGCGTGTGTGTATGCATGTGTGTGCACTGTGCATGTATGTGTATGTGTGTGTACGCACTGTGCATGTGTGTGCGTGTGCATGTGTGCACACATGTGTGTTGGCTTCTGGTTGATGTCACTGTTGTGTTGCACGCCTCACACACAGGGAGCTCCTGTTAGACGCAGAGCCGACGCCGCTCTGCTTCCGGCTCTCCATCTCCAGGGACGATGTTCTGTGGGGACAGATTCCAGACGTCCCCAGCTGCCCAGGTGCCAGGCGGGGCTCGCGGCGCGGTTTCCATTAAACTGGAAGTCACTCTTGAAGGGCAGCGTGACACGGGCTCATCGTCGCCCACCCGTGTAACTCGGCTGGCTCCTGTCCAGCCCCGTGGCACCGAGTCTCGATCCCAAAGCTCTGAGCATCACCCTGAGAGCCCGGGAAACGGGGGTCAGTGGGGGGCTGCATCAGAGTGACCTGATGGCCCTGAGGATGGCCCCGCCCCGTGCACCACGCCTGGGTCAGGTCCCCGCACGGCCCCTGCCTCTGTGTGCAGACCACGCCCTCGGCGAGCCGTTGGCTGGTCGCTGGTTAAGGGGGGAGACGCTGCTGTCCAGTCTTCCTCTCCTCCTCCCCCTCACAGGCACCGCGCCCTGTGTCCTGTGCCCGCACGCCCAGCCCGGTCCCCTCCCTTCCTGCCTCTGCAGGGAAAGGCCGGGGATTCTCTCGGGCACTCAGTCCCCTCGCAGTCCTGTCCTCAGAGGCATCCACGTCAGTTGCACTTCCTCGGTCCCAGGAAGGGGGCCACCCCGCCTCCCGGGCATGACCCCATCTCTGCCCTCTGCAGCTGCCTGTGTCACCCACGCCACGCCCCTCGCCAGGCGGAGCGGGGAGCCGGCTCTCAGCCCCGCGAGCATCCGAACCCTGGACATCCCAGCAGCGGTTGCTGTTTGTCCTCTCTGCCCGGCTCTGGGCACCGCGGAGCTGCGCCCCAGGTGTGTCCTCACCAGCACACTCGCCGAGGCCTCCTGCATGCCGTGACGGTGCCAGTTAGCTCCCCAGTCCCGGTGCCAAGGCATCTTCTAAGTAAGGCCCGGAGGCTCTCCCAGTCTGTACTAATCTCACCTAAAGTGTGTGCAGCTCTGCATGTGCGGGCTATGTGGGCGGGGTCCCCCGTGCCCAGTCCCCAGGGTGACTCGCAGGCCTCGCGCCTCCTGCAGGGCAGAGGGCGGGGGTGGGTGGGTCGTGGCTTCCCGGGACCCATGGGCTGCTCCCAGGCGTTTGCACGTCTGCACAGCCAAGGCCTGTGCCCCTCTGAGAAGGGACTCGGGCCTCTCCTGCAACCGAAGTGCCGGCGTCTTTTCAGAAAGCATCGTTGGGCCCTAACCGGTGTGGCTCAGTGGATAGAGCGTCGGCCTGCGGACTGAAAGGTCCCAGGTTCGATTCCGGTCAAGGGCATGTACCTTGGTTGCGGGCACATCCCCAGTGGGAGGTGTGCAGGAGGCAGCTGATCGATGTTCCTCTCTCATCGATGTTTCTAACTCTCTCTCCCTCTCCCTTCCTCTCTGTGAAAAATCAATAAAATATATATATTTTTTTTTAAAAGAAAGAAAGAAAGCATCGTTGGTCCCCTGGCCTCCAGGCCTCTGCGCCCTCCCCCATGCGCGCGGGCGGGGAGTCCGATTTGACCAACTGGTAGGCCCAGGGCTAAGGCCCTCCCGACGCCCCGGAAAGGGAGGATCCGTGACCGCGGCCGGTCCTGGTCTCGCGTTAGGCCGAGTTCTGTGCCTTCAGGACTCCCGGTCGGAGGTGCGGGAGAGTGGCGTATGTGGGCGGGGTCCCTGCCCGGAGCAGGGTCCCCACGCGCCCAGGAGCCAGGACGCGCCTGCACAGGTGGGGCTGAATCGGCTGTCCTCCAAGACTTTTCCCGATGCAAAGGGCTTTGTGTTTGGTTCCGTTTTCAAATACAGCTGCATGCGGTGTTCGTTCCGTCGGGTTCCGGCGCACAGCGGAGCGACGACACATCCACGCAGCCTGCAGTGGCGCCGGAGAGCCCAGAGCGTGCTGGGGCGCCTGCTCTCCGCGGCGATGCAGCATCGCGGACTGTACCCCCGGGGCTGTGCCTGCACCCCGTGCCCGTGTGATAGCAGCCAGCGCGCACTGCTCAGTCCCCTCCCTCGTCACCCAGCCCCCAACCCCTCCCACCAGGCCCCCATCCATCTGTTCTCTGTGTCTCTGCGTTTCTGTTTCAACAGGACGTTTTGAAGGAAGTTTTGATTTTTTTTTTTTTTTTAAAGAAATCCAGGGCTTTCTCTCGCACCCACTGAGACCTGCGGGACGAAGCCTTCTGACCGAGTTTCTGACCCGGTGTCGGGGTCACGGACGGAGAGCGGGTTCCTCGACAGCAGGCGGAGGTTGGCCACTTATCCGTATCGAATCCGGGCTCTGACTTGGAATCCGTGAGTTTCGTGGCTGCGGGGACCCACCCGACGGGAGTCGCAGAACCGGAAGGCGTCTTCCTCGGGCAAAGGACACAAGTCCCCGCCGTGTGCTGGGCTACGGGGCGGTGGTGGCTCTGCGGCCTTCGCCCGGTCACCCTGGCCGGTCTGCCTCTCTCCTGACCTAACCATGTGTTCCTGAGACCGGCGGCCGAGTGGGGAGACAGGCGGGCCCGGCTCGTTCCTTTCCCGGCCCGTTTCCGGATGGCGGCAGTGCCCACGCGGGTGGTGGTGGTGGGGGGGACACAGAGGGCTGGGTGCCACCTCCCAGGTGGGTCCCCCTGTGACGGAGATGGTCCGGGAAGCAGTTCTCAGACGGAGATGTCGGTGCCCATGCGGGTCGGGGAGGGACACAGAGGGCTGGGTGCCGCCTCCCAGGTGGGTCCCTGTGACAGAGATGGTCCGGGAAGCAGTTCTCAGACGGTGATGTCGGTGCCCACGGCCGCATCCCACCTCGGGCGTCTTCGGTCTGAGGGCCAAGAAGTGCGTTCGGGTGGAGGAGGGGCTTGGTGCGTGGCGGGGGGATGCGGGAGGGGCTGCTCGGCGCCCAGCGCTCCCGGACGCAGGGCCCTGGCACGGGCTGCTCCGCGAGGACACGTGTCAGTGCCGGAGCCGCAGAGAGCCCGGGAGTTCCGAGGTGGCCCCTCCCTCTCAGACCCCTGCTCACAGCCGGCCTCGGCGGCGGGCTTCCCCAGCTCCTCGTCCACAGTCCCAGCCCGGAGTCCTGTTCCTGTGAGCCCCAGTCTGTCCGCTCGCCATGGGCCTGACCAGGAATGAGTTTATGCCTTTGCTCGCTGTCTGCTTCCCGCCGGCAGGTGAGCTCTGAGACCGCAGGCCTGGCCTCTCACCGCTCCGCGCAGGGCACGGCGCACACCCAGCCAGTGCACATTGAATGAATGAATGAATGAATGAATGAATGAACAGATGGGTTCTGACACCACTCACACGGCCTCTGACCCCTCAGCCTCCAGGGCACAGCTCACGCCCAGCCCAGTGGTCGGCAAACTCGTTCGTCCACAGAGCCAAATACCAACAGTACAACGATTGAAATTTCTTTTGAGAGCCACATTTTTTAAACTTCAACTTCTTCTAAGGCCACTTCTTCAAAATAGACTCGCCCAGGCCGTGGCATTTTGTGGAAGAGCCACACTCAAAGCGCCAAAGAGCCGCATGTGGCTCACAAGCCGCGGTTTGCCGACCACTGGCCTAGCCAGTACACATAGAATGAATGAATGAATGAATGAATGAGCGAATGAATTGATGGGTCCTGACTCCACTCACACGGCCTCTCACCGCTCAGCCTCCAGGGCTCAGCGTGTGCCCAGCCAGCGCATGTTTGTTGGTTGAATGAACGAATGAACGAACGAACGGGCAGGTCCCGACACCACGCACACGTGGCCCTGGTGCCCCAGGTGTAGGAGAACCCTCTTCTCCGTTCTCTCTGCATGTTTGTGGGTACGGTGTCTCCATCTTGACTCTTTGTCTCCTCCGAACCCCACTTCAAGCTGTCGCAGGCCCGGGGGCCGAGCTGGCTCTGAGCGAACACTCTCCCCGAAGGCCTCTCTCTTCCTCTCGCTCCCTTGGGAAGTTGCCCAGCAGCCCCAGGCCATCGTGCTGGACCGACCAACGCGTCCCCGGCATTGACCCCGGCGCGTGCCTTCTGCGGGAAGTGATGCCCCCCTCCTCGAGGTCTCTAGGCAGAACCCCGCAATGACCATGGTGACGCTGTGACAATGGCTGTGGAGATGAGGCGCTTGCCGCTGAATAGGCCTTCTGTCCACGCAAATGCCTGGCTCGGCCTGCCAGCCTGTGACCTTGGCCGGCTCCGTGACCTTGGTGGCGGCTTCCCCTCCCCAGAGCTCTTCGTCTTCATACACAAAGCAGGGTCAGCACACCGTCCGGGCCGGACCGTTATGAGGAACAGGAAGTAATGGCTCTAAATGTCTACCACGGCCCCCAGCAGATGGCTCTAATTCGTCTTTTTAAAAATATTTTTATTGATGTCAGAGAGGAAGGGAGAGGGAGAGAGAGAGAGGAACATCTATGATGAGAGAGAATCATGGATTGGCTGCCTCCTGCACGCCCCCTACTGGGGATCAAACCCACAACCTGGGCATGTGCCTTGACCGGGACCTGACCGTGACCTCCTGGTTCATAGGTCAATGCTCAACCCCTGAGCCACGCCGGCCGGGCCCCCATTAGTCTGACTCCCCGCCCCCACTCCACGTGGGAAGGAGATCGCCTCACCTTTCGCTTTAAGAGCATTTTTACTCTGAAGTCACCTGGGCTCACGAGGGGAACTGGTTAGTGGTGATCCACCCGGTCACTCGGTAGCCACGCACGAAGCTCATCTCCATGATGGTCTTGGAACCGAATACCCTCCCTGCCCCAGCTCGGCCCAGCCCAGCCAGGGCAGGCCTCACCCCGCTCACTCCAGCTCATCTCTGTGTCTCCCCAGCCTGCCCTGCTCTCTCCGTAATGAGACGGAATTTCCACACAAAGACCGGATGGAGGGATTTTCCTCGGCACACCCTTCCTGCTTCAGAGACTCAGCACAGCGGCTTCTGAACCCTGACGGCTTCCGGGAACTCCATCGAGGAGGCGAGCTTCCTGGCAGGCAGAGTGACAAAAGCCAGATGCAATCGCCCCTTTTCTGTCCCCTCCCTCCCATTGGTCCCCAGCCTCAGGCCACCCCCAGGCGGGCTTCTCGTCCTGAAAATACCACTTCAGGAGAGAAGAGTTTTCAAAAGGCGAAAGGCGAGTCGTGTGCGCGGGCCGAGTGCTAAATGAGCACCTCGGATGGCGGCTGCAGGAAACGGCATTAATTAAGGAAAAGCGGGTAGGAGATGGGGTATCCAACCGGAAGCGCTGCACAGAGAAAAGGGGGCCTTGGAGACGGTCCGGGGGGTGAGCCCGGGACGAGCTGCCGCTGCCCCTTGCTGTCCTGGCTGCCAGTCTCATGGGTCCCTTAGAGGCTGGGGAATGCGTGCCTGTGGGGGAAGGGGAGGGGAAGCGAATGGGTCGGGCGCGCTCCTTGGAGGGAGACCTGGCGCTGGGTCCTCTGTCCTGAGAGTTTGCTCGCTCCTGCAGGTGGGAATGTCGGGGGAGCTCTCAGGGGAGGGTCTCTGCAGAATATTCCTCAGCTTCCAGGGTCCTGGTCTCCACTGATGGGTCGGGTCAGGGCCGGGGTCAGGGCTGGGGTCAGGGCCAGGGTCAATGCGGCGGGTCCTGAGGCAGCTTTTCTGGGCCTGGAGCTGAGGTGCAGCTGAGGCCTCGGGGTGTCTTCAGGGAGGAAAGGCCGGGGGTCCACACTGCAGGACCAGGATGTGCTGCAGGGAGGGGTCACCCCGGGGGCTAGGTTCCTGTTTCCGCCCTGGTGCGTTTCTGTGCTGCCCCATCGTCCTCGCTTTGGGGGGCCTCGAACAAAAGGGGCAAAGAGTTTTGTGATCGCCCAGCCGGCGTGGCTCAGGGGTTGAGCATCAACCTATGACTCAGGAGGTCACGGTTCGATTCCCGGTCAGGGCACAGGCCCGGGTTGTGGGCTCCATCCCCAGGGTGGGGCGTGCAGGAGGCAGCCGATCAGTGATTCTCTCTCATCATTGATGTCTCTCTCTCTCTCTCTCCCTCTCTCTGAAGTCAATAGAAATATATATATATTTTAAAAGGTTTCGTGATCCTCAATTCGATGTCATGAACAGCATGTTGAAGGCGCGCGCAGGGCAGCAGGACAGAGGGAGGGAAGCCGGAGCGGGCACCTCCCGCCTCCCTGGACTCAGGCCGCGGCCGGTTCTGAGCGGCAGAGGCGGTTGGTGGCCCTGCTCCCCACCCAGAGGGCGGCCGGGTGCCCACCCACAGCTCCTCCCTGTTCCTCAGCCTGGCCTGCGTCCCTGGACGTTGCATTCAACAGCTTTATTAGGGCAAATTGCCTTCCATTTCCAAGCTCCCGAGAGCTGGCAGGAGGCCACGGGCTTCCCAGCGTCCTCTGTGCTGGCCCAACCCCGGGAATGGGAGGCGGGAGCCTCAGTGTGCTGGGACTCAGCCGCCTCCTGTGTCAGAGGGGGACTGGCTCACAGTAGGACCTCTGCTCACAGGTGTGAGTCAAACCCGTCACCTCCCTGGCCCTGCTGGGCAGCCAGCTGTTTGGAGATGTGACAATTCCACCCCCCCCCCCCCGAGGCCACCTGCTGTGCCCGTCCCGCCCTCCTCACCCGTCCTCTGAACGCCGAGGCCACGCCATCTCCCTTCCTCACTGAGCCTCAGCCACCCAGAGCAGCAGGCTCCCAGCAAGACCGCGAGCGAGCGGCGGACCCCGAGCAGCCGGCCAGGCTCAGCTGACTTGGGTGCAGACACCCAGCGGGAGAGAGGCCTCCCTGGTCCCAGCCAAGGTCACCCCGCTCAGCTCGGGGTCCTGCTGGCTGCCCGAGGGGCCTCTGCGGATCCTTGGCTCTTTCTTTCTCTTTTCATTGTTTGTTGTTATGGATTATTTGAGAGGAGCCTTAATTTGTTGCTCCACTGATTTAGGCATCATTGGTTGATCCTTGTCTGTGCCCTGACCAGGGGTGGAACCCACCACCTTGGCACATGGGGCGATGCTGTACCCAACTGAGCAACTCGACCAGGGCCCTTTCTCTCTCTTCCTTCCTCTCTCCTCCCCTCCCCTCCTCTCCTCCCCCCCTCCCCCTCCCCCTCTTCTCTCCTCTCCTCTCCCCCCTCTCCCCTCCCCTCTCCTCTTTCCCCTCCTCTCCCCTCTCTCCTCCCCTCCCCTCCCCTCTCCTCTTTCCCCTCCCCTCCCCTCTCCTCTTTCCCCTCCTCTCCCCTCTCTCCTCCCCTCCCCTCCCCTCCTCCTCCCCTCCCCCTCCCCCTCTTCTCTCCCCTCCTCTCCTCTCCCCTCTCCCCGCCCCGCCCCTCCCCTCCCCTTTCCCCTCCCCCTCCCCCTCCCCCTCTTCTCTCCTCTCCTCTCCTCCCCCCTCCCCTCTTCCCTCCCCTCCCCTCCCCCTCTTCTCCCTCCCCTCCCCCTCTTCTCTCCTCTCCTCTTCTCCGCCCCCCCCCCCCCGCCATCTCTCTTCTCTCTCTCTTCTCTCTTTCTTCTCTCCGCTCTCTCTTCTCTATGGATAGGAGGCACTGAATTGCTGCTTAGGCCGCATTCCCGGGCGTCTCTTGTCCGTAGCCGTCAAGTCCGTAATCAAATGCGCCTATAAAGACACCAGAGACGCCTTACTGCCTTTCCTTCCTCCGTCTGTGAAAGCTGTGGGGCCCTGGCGTGCACTTATAAAACAGCACGTCACTTCGAACGCCAGGATGATTTGGAGCAGAAAATGGTTCCCCGATTTCTCTCCGGAGCTGGTCCATAAATCTGGCAGCGTCCTGAGTTATAGCGCAAACATGGGCGCGCGGGCCCAGCCCTCGGCGTGGGGCCTGGAGGAGTTCCCTATGCGCCCGGTCACCTGCCAGCCTCACTCCTGTGGCCAAAGGCAGCCACGAGGCTGCAAGAGAGGGGGGCGGTGTGTTTGTGAGAGCGAACGGCTAGGGGAGCGTCTGAGTGGAGGGCAGTCGCCCCCCAAAGAGGCCAAGTGGGGGAGCAGAACGGTTGGAGACAATTGAAGACGCGGGGTGGGGTGGGGTGGGGTAGGGATGGGGTGGGGTGCGGGTGGGGATGGAGTGGGGTGGGGTGGGGTGGGGATAGAGTGGGGTGGGGTGGAGTGGGGTGGGGTGGGGTGGGGGTGGGGTGGGAATGGAATGGGGTGGGGATGGAGTGGGGTGCAGGTGGGGGTGGGGTGGGGATGGAGTGGGGGTGGGGTGGGGATGGAGTGGGGTGGAGTGGGGTGGGGTGGGGATGGAGTGGGGTGGAGTGGGGTGGGGTGGGGGTGGGGTGGGGATGGAGTGGGGTGCAGGTGGGGATGGAGTAGGAGGCGGGCGGGGTGGGGCGGGGGGGCGGGGCGGGATGTGGGCTGTGTGTAAGGTTGCTGTAAACCAATGTAGTTCTGATAATGGTCTCAGCAGGGAGGGCTGGGGTGCCACACAGCTTGAGGGGATCAACCTCAAGAAGACGTGGAAACCGCCATCCCGATCAACACCGCACTGCGCCCCCTGGGGGTCAAATGGTGCAAACGCTCAAGTACCTTTTCCTTTCTTCTTTTTTAAAAATTGATGTCAGAGCGGAAGGGAGAGGGAGAGAGAGAAACATCCGTGATGAGAGAGAAACATGGATCGGCTGCCTCCTGCTCACCCCACCCTGGGGATGGAGCCCGCCACCCGGGCACGTGCCCCAACCAGGAATCGAACCGTGACCTCCTGGTTCACGGGTCCACGCTCACCCCGAGCCCCGCCGGCCGGGCTGAGGACCTTTCTCACCTCGCCTTGGTCTGACCGGACGCAGCCCAGGCGGCCTGGAGCGGCGTGGGGGCGTGGGGGGCCGGGGGGAGCCTGTTGGGGTGAGCTCAAGGTTGCGGCTCAGCATCTCCAGTTGCTGCCAGCACCGGGTGAGGAGGAGGAGGAGGAAGGCACCTGAGGTCTCACAGACAAGGGAGGTCAGCGGAGAGTGGATTAAGACAGTCTCAGAGGGGAGTGTTCCGGAAACTTCCGCACGTGCCCACTGGGAGAACAGATGGAAATATCTGGGGCGGCGTTCTGGTTCTGGGGACACGTGGAAAGAGCCCGAATGGCCATCCCCGGGGGAGCGAGTGGTCTGTGAGCGGGGCTCGCGCTGGGGATGCTGTGCAGCCCGGGACACGTGAGGGGGACCAAGAGCCAGGGCCCCGACGGGAGCTCCGTAGCGTGCGCTCTGGATTCTGCTGACATTTTTGTTTGTTTTTCAATCTTCACCCGAGGACATTTTCCCATTGATCTTCAGGGTTGTCTCCTGCACGGGGAGGAACCTGCAACCATGCCCTGGACTGGAATCGAACCCGAGACCCTTTGGTCTGCAGGCCCAGCTCTAGCCACGGAGCCAAGCCGGCTGGGGCTGCTAGCGTTCTATACACGGTTTGCATGTCTTTCTGCAGGCTGATATAAAGGATGGGAAGATGAGGGACCAGAGCGGCTGAGGGACACGGTCCGCGTGGGTACCATCTAAGCCACAGTCTGGACTCTATGCCCGGGCTGGGAAACCACACCCCCGTGTGGGAGGGTGCCGGGGGGCGAGGGGGCGCCTGGACGGAGTGCCCGCCCGCACACCCCTCCTGCCCGCGCCCAGCGGCCTCGGCATGAGGGTGGGCTGGGGCTCTGTTGTAACCCAAGCCAGTAACGGATGGCTTCTCCCGAGCCCAGACCCCTCTGGAGCTGCAGCAGGGGGCTGGCTATAAATATTATTTGATAAACGATGTCAACTTTTAATAAAAACAGATGTCACAAACTTTTAAGTGCTTTCTTCCTGGGCCCCGGGATTGGTTCCAATCTCATAATAGTGTCAGCCCCGGAGTGAAATTGCTTTGTGTGAGATAAAGTGAGGTGCCGGGAGCGCCCTGGAGAACGGCCTGATTGCTGGGGACTGGCCGCGCGATGCGTCTGGCCCCAAAACCGCTGCGGGCCGCTCGCCCCCACCAGGCCCACTTGGGCCTTTATTTTGCAATATTAGAGGGAGGCTCTTCTGGGCAGACACGTCCCAATTATTTATTCAGGACACATCATCGAAAGTTGGCTTTCACTGGTCCTAACCGCCCTCCCCACCCCGGCCCCCACGCCCGCCTGCCTCCACACACACACATTCTTTTCTTTTTTTAATATTTTTTAAAATTCATTTCAGAGAGGACAGGAAAGGGAGAGAGAGATAGAAACATCAATGATGGGAGAGAATCATGGATCGGCTGCCTCCTGCACACCCCACACTGGGGATCGAGCCCACAACCCGGGCCTGTGCCCTGACCGGGAATCGAACCGTGACCTCCTGAGTCCTAGGTTGATGCTCAGCCACGGAGCCACACTGGCTGGGCCACACAGCTTGGAAATCTCTGCCTCCTTTAGACCAGCTGAGACCAACCTGACCCAAGAGGCTGAGGAGGGACGCATTCTGTGTGGCTTGGCCCATGCGAGGGTCCGTGCAAGCAGGTGGCGTGGAAGTGAATGGTGACTGAAGCTCACCCTGCCTGCGTGGCCCTGGGCCAGCCACGTCGCGTGTCCCAGCCTCAGTGTCTCACCTGTCAGAAGCCAGATCATGACGGTGCCCCCCCGAGTTGATGGAAATGCCGGACGCGTCCTAAGGAGCCCAGGGGGCGCCTGCCCGAGGCCGCTGTCCGCAGCACCTGGCCGGGCAGCAGGTTCTGGGGCTGCCCGGCACCCTGACCCCTCAGGCCCACCACAGAGGGACCTCGCCCCCGCCCAGGCGCTCCCCTCGCCCCTAGCAGCCCAGCTCCCGGCCCTCCCTTCCGTCCCTGCTGTGTGCACAGGGGGACACACTCTCTCCTTTGCCTTCTGCTCCCTGCCCGGGCCTTCGCCTTCTCCTGGCAGGGACCATCCCTCGGCTGCGGCTGCATCTTTATAATCAAATGAAAAAGCTTTGCTGCGGGGGGTCTCTTCGCGTAAGTTCACTTTACAGAATCGTTTCACGTGCCCGGTTTCTGCGTCAGGGCCATGCTGCCGTCCTTGCTCCTGTGAATGTGCGTGCGCCTGGGATGTGTGTTTCTGCGTGAACAGGGGCATCGCCACGTGGTTTTTATGTGACGTCTTTATCAGGAACGTTTCCTCCACACCATGCCCCTCCCCCCAGTAACTGGGAGTGGGAGCATCTACGCCAGTCCGTGCTCCCCCGACCACACCTGTCCGTCCACCCCCGACCACACCTGTCCATGCTCCCCCGATCACACCTGTCCGTCCTCCCCCGACCACACCTGTCCGTCCGCCCCCGACCACACCTGTCCGTGCTCCCCCGACCACACCTGTCCATCCGCCCCGGCCACACCTGTCCGTCCTCCCCCAACCACACCTGTCCGTCCGCCCCCGACCACACCTGTCCGTGCGCCCCGGCCACACCTGTCCATCCGCCCCGGCCACACCTGTCCGTCCTCCCCCAACCACACCTGTCCGTCCGCCCCCGACCACACCTGTCCGTGCGCCCCCGACCACACCTGTCCGTCCGCTCCTGACCACACCTGTCCGTCCGCCCCTGACCACACCTGTCCGTGCTCCCCCGACCACACCTGTCCGTGCTCCCCCGACCACACCTGTCCGTGCTCCCCCGACCACACCTGTCCGTGCTCCCCCGACCACACCTGTCCGTGCTCCCCCGACCACACCTGTCCGTGCTCCCCCGACCACACCTGTCCGTCCTTCCCTGACACACCTGTCCGTCCTCCCCCGACCACACCTGTCCGTCTGCCCCAGACACACCTGTCCGTGCTCCCCCGACACACCTGTCCGTGCTCCCCCGACCACACCTGTCCGTCCGCCCCCGACCACACCTGTCCGTCTGCCCCCGACCACACCTGTCCGTCCTCCCCCGACACACCTGTCCGTCCTCCCCCGACACACCTGTCCGTCCTCCCCCGACCACACCTGTCCGTCCACCCCCGACCACACCTGTCCGTGCTCCCCAACCACACCTGTCCATCCGCCCCCGACCACACCTGTCCGTCCTCCCCCGACACACCTGTCCGTCCGCCCCCGACCACACCTGTCCGTGCTCCCCCGACACACCTGTCCGTGCTCCCCCGACCACACCTGTCCGTGCTCCCCCAACCACACCTGTCCATCCGCCCCCGACCACACCTGTCCGTGCTCCCCCGACCACACCTGTCCATCCGCCCCCGACCACACCTGTCCGTGCTCCCCCGACCACACCTGTCCGTCCGCCCCGACCACACCTGTCCATCCTCCCCCGACCACACCTGTCTGTCCGCCCCCGACCACACCTGTCCGTCCTCCCCCGACCACACCTGTTCGTGCTCCCCCGACCACACCTGTCCATCTGCCCCCGACCACACCTGTCCATCCGCCCCGACCACACCTGTCCGTGCTCCCCCGACCACACCTGTCCGTGCTCCCCCGACCACACCTGTCCGTCCTCCCCCGACCACACCTGTCCGTGCTCCCCCGACCACACCTGTCCGTCCTCCCCAAACCACACCTTTGCTCCTGTGGGCGCTGAGACACAGCGTGCACCACAGCTCACTCTTAAACGCTGCCCTCGGCCCCGTCCAGGCCTGTCCCCGTGCAGCCCCCACACACTCTGAGGGCCACCTCATCATTGTCCCCACTGTTGCCGGTGAAGAATCAGAGGCTCTGAGACGTTAAGGAATGGGACCAAGTTCACAGTCAGGTTCACACCCCGCGGGCGGTCGGAGGGGTCTCTGCCGCTGCTGATTTTGCAAACTGAGCTCCTGTGGCGCACACGTCCCTGAACCCTGCTCTTTGCAGGTTACAACATGTCGCCGAAGCCCCTCGATGCCGCCCGGCCTGCTGAGCTGCCTGCGGCTCCGACCGGCGCTGCCGCGCAGCCGACTCTGCTCGCATCCTGTCACCGGCTCTTCCCTCCCAGGCCCTGGTCCCGCAAACAGCGCTGCTGAGAGTAAAATAAATAAATGGGTACGTTGCCCCAGGAAACAGTGCTTTTGTTCCTATGGGACAATTACTTGGAAAAATGTAAGTGATACAGAACGGACCCCCGAAGAAACAGAAAGCCTGACCCGGTCGATGGGCCAGAGGAGATGAGAAAGGCGGTGACCCCGCGCCATCTGCACTGGAACCAGGATGCAACGCGTGCCAGTCAGGTCTCTGGTGGCCAAGGACGGGGATTCTGGAATAACTGACTCCTTAAGGGCATGAGGAAGTGGGGAAGCCACCCTCCTAACTTCCTGTCCACCTCCGGCCTCTGCGGGCCCTCATGCCCATGGGCAAGGCGTGCCCTCTGGGAGGGCCCAGGCAGGAAGGGCCCCTGGCGGCAGACAGATGCGGGCGCCCTCCCTCCCCAGGTGCACCCCGGCCCCTGGAAGGCGGGGCCTCGGCCCCCGGCCTGGCTGGGCACCTCTGGGTGTGTCACCAAGCACCCAGCACCTCTGAACGGCGCCCCAAATCTGCAACCACAGAGCAAAACGCAGTAGCCGGAAGGGCCCCCGCGGGCCAGCCCCTCAGCCGGGCAGATGCGGCCGTTCCGACGTCCCAGCGAGGCCACCTCTGGCTGCGGGTCAAAGGGACAGCTCGCTAGCCAACCCGCGTGCCTTCCTCCCGCAGATGGAACGTGGCCGTTTTAAAGCTCGTTGGCATCCTTCTTCCTCAGCACCTGAGGGGAAGGGACACAGAAAGGTCCTAAGGAAGACATTCGGAAGGCATTCGGCCATCGCAGTAATGAACATTCTGAGCAAAACACGAATAGAAGCTTAAATGCGACAGAGGTCAGTCCTTCCGGACAAGCCCCACGTCCTGGGTGGCGAGTGGCTGAGTGAGTGTCCGTGGGAATCGGACCAGAGAGAGCACTGTTCCCACCCCCGCGGCTCACATCCCTGTGAAGTCTGAGAGAAGGGGGTGAATTCAGAACAGAGCGGAGCTGAAAGTCCCTCCGCTCCCCGCTCCGACTGCCCCCCCCCCGGGAAACTGAGGGGCTCCGGGAGAAAAGCACCCCATTCGCGAGGAACGTTCATCAGGAGCGCGGGGCAAAGCTAGGGACAGCAGCGCGGGTCTCCGGCTTATAAATAGCTTCGTTCCAGAACGCGCCTGCGCCCGCAGCTCTGCGGGGCGTTGTTCGCGTGGATTCATTCATTTCCTCCTCGCCAGACAGCCGGGAGGCAGGCTCCGTTATCGTCCCGTTTCCAGTCCAGGAAAGAGCAGGGACCAGGGACCGTCATGGGGGAGTCCCAGGGGACCCGGGCAGGTCACCCTAGACCAGGGGTCCTCAACCTTTTTAAACAGGGGGCCAGTTCACTGTCCCTCAGACCGTTGGAGGGCCGGACTATAGTTTAAAAAAAAACTATGAACAAATTCCTATGCGCACTGTGGGCCCGGGACGCGTCGGCTGCGAAGCAGGACAGGCAGCGGCACCTGGCGGGCCGGATCCATGTCCTCGGCGGGCCGCATGTGGCCCGCGGGCCGTAGTTTGAGGACGTAGTTTGATAGATGATAGATAGATCTAGATAATAGATAGGGCCTAGACGCTGGCTGGGCCCCGGACTCACCAAATTCCACTGTCTCTCTCGCCCAACACAAATGGGAGAAGTCCATGTAAGCAGAGAGGATCTCTGTGCTAAAAACGGTCTCTCGTCATATTTATCTTCTTCACAGATGGAGACACACACGTACATTCTTTTACATTAAGCGTGAGTGAGAGTCATGTAACGCATGCTGAAGTTTCTCCATCCTCCCTTCCTCCCCACCCTCCCCAGCGCCTCTCTCAGGCCTGTTCCTCCACCTTCACCTCCCATGCTCACACTCCCCACCCAGAGAACCTGTGTTTGTCATTAGCCGTGTTGGTGGATGGCTGCCCGTCCCTACTCATTGTCAGCATCGCCACACAGCCGGGCACAGACACACCCACACTCCTGTCCACACGCGTTTCTAAAATGGGGTCTTTGTGTCAGCGTTTACTCTTCGTCTCTGCCTCGCACGTCCTAATTTATTTGTGTAATCTGCCATTTTCATCCACTTGCCCCTTCTTGGAGTCATGAAGGGTTTTTTTCTGGCGTCTGGCCACTTAGAATAAAGCTGCAGAGACTATCATTATGTGTAGACAGATAATAGATGATAGATAGATGATATATATAGATAGATAATAGATGATAGATGGATGGATGGAAGATAGATGATAGATAATAGATGGATAGATAGATGATAGATGATGGGTAGATGGAAGACAGATGATAGATAGATAATAGATGACAGATAGATGATGGATGGATGGAAGATAGATAATAGATAGGTGATGGATAATGATAGATAATAGATAGATGATATATAGACAGATAATGGATGATGTATGGATGGATGATAGATAAAAGAAAGATGATGGATGGATGGATAGATGGATGGATGGATGGATGGATAGATGGATGGATGGATAGATGATAGATAGACCTAGATAATAGATAGATAATAGATCGATAACATACATAAATATCTAGATATTGTATGTATGAAACTTGTAGCTTTAGGCACCAGCTTTTGTATGTACGTGACGAACAGGATCTGTGTTTATAGTTTCAATGACTGTTGTCGAATGCTTCCCGGCCGGCTGTCCGCGTGTCCATTCCTCCAGAAACGTGAGCACACGCTCACAGGGCACCTTGCCAGCTGCAGGCGCTAAACTTCTCCTTAACTTCATGGCCGATCGCGGCCAAGAGGGACCTCGTTTGAACTTCAGCCTGTCCTCCCCCACCGGCTAGCGGCGAGCGAGCGAGCGGTCTTCCCTCTCGGGATTGTCTGGACCGGCTGCCCCAGCCGCCTGCTGCTCGCGGCCCCGGCGCCCGGGGGCCTCCCTGCGGTTACGCGGGCCCCTCCCCGCCCGGCTCTGCGAACGCTTCGGAAGCCTGTGTGTGATTTTCATCCCTGCCCTCAGGAACGCTGCTTTTCATTTAACGTTTCATCTCGCAGCCTCTGGGTTTCTGGCCCCGGTGAAGGAATTCTTTCTCCCGCTGTTCCCGGTGGTGGCCGTGGCCTTGAACACACTCAGAGCTCCTATTCATGTGGGGAGAGGGGGGGGCGGCTTCGTTTTCTCCCAGAAAGACGGCCGGCGGCCTGAGCACCATGTATGAACCCCGGCTTCCTGGGAGGGGCGTTCCCCACAGCGGGGTCTGCTCTGGGCGGTGGCCCCGCCACGGCCCGCCAACGAGTGGGGTTCCTGCTTGTGCGGTCACCTCGGAGGCAGAGGGCGGTTTTATTTCTTCTCGTTGGTTTGGTGCCAGTTCTCCCACCGCCTCCATCGGTGCTTTCCCCAAGAGGCCGGGCAGCGCCGGGAAGCCTCTTCGCTGCCAACTGGAGGTTCGGCAGCCGGAGCGTCTGTCAGTGTGGAGCTGGTTATTGCTGCGTTTGAGCAAGTAATTTTCATCACCTCCGAGCAGCTCGGCGGACCTGTTTACTGGGGCGCTCATTCTGAGTGGCAGCTGCACTTTAATAAATTGCCTTTTCGGCATCACCGGTTCGGGATGTGCGTGTTCCTCCCTTATTTTCCGATAGAATGCGTAAAACTGATAGATTTTATAGCGTTCAATCAGCCTTGCATTGCTGGAGCAAACGCATCGTGATTAATTAAAACAAATTAATTGTGGAAACGTGAGGATGTGCCCGCGGATGTGGCTCGCTTTTACTGTTTTGCTTCCTGGGGTTGTTTATCGTGTATGTTTACTTACGTAACTCACGCCATGGGTAGGATCGGCCTGTGTCTTTCTGTTTTGACCTTGACCCGCTCTGAATCGAGTCCCCGTGTCCAGGCATGTTGGGTGGAGCCCCCGTGTCCAGGCATGTTGGGTGGAGTCCCCGTGTCCAGGCATGTTGGGCGGAGTCCCCGTGTCCAGGCATGTTGGATGGAGTCCCCGTGTCCAGGCATGTTGGATGGAGTCCCCGTGTCCAGGCATGTTGGGCGGAGTCCCCATGTCCAGGCATGTTGGACGGAGTCCCCGTGTCCAGGCATGTTGGGTAGAGTCCCCGTGTCCAGGCATGTTGGATGGAGTCCCCGTGTCCAGGCATGTTGGGTAAAGTCCCCATGTCCTGGAATGTTGGGTGGAGTCCCCGTGCCCAGGCATGTTGGGTAGAGTCCCTGTGTCCAGGCATGTTGGGTGGAGTCCCCGTGTCCAGGCATGTTGGGTGGAGTCCCCGTGTCCAGGCATGTTGGGTGGAGTCGTGTGTCCTGGCATGTTGGACGGAGTCCCCGTGTCCAGGCATGTTGGGTGGAGTCCCCGTGTCCAGGCATGTTGGGCGGAGTCCCCGTGTCCAGGCATGTTGGATGGAGTCCCCGTGTCCAGGCATGTTGAATGGAGTCCCCGTGTCCAGGCATGTTGGGCGGAGTCCCCATGTCCAGGCATGTTGGACGGAGTCCCCGTGTCCAGGCATGTTGGACGGAGTCCCCGTGTCCAGGCAAGTTGGACGGAGTCCCCGTGTCCAGGCATGTTGGACGGAGTCCCCATGTCCAGGCATGTTGGGTGGAGTTCCCGTGTCCAGGCATGTTGGGTGGAGTCCCCGTGTCCAGGCATGTTGGATGGAGTCCCCGTGTCTAGGCATGTTGGATGGAGTCCCCGTGTCCAGGCATGTTGGATGGAGTCCACGTGTCCAGGCATGTTGGGTGGAGTCCCCGTGTCCAGGCATGTTGGGTGGAGTCCCCATGTCCAGGCATGTTGGGTGGAGTCCCCGTGTCCAGGCATGTTGGGTGGAGTCCCCGTGTCCAGGCATGTTGGGTGGAGTCCCCGTGTCCAGGCATGTTGGGTGGAGTCCCCGTGTCCAGGCATGTTGGATGGAGTCCCTGTGTCCAGGCATGTTGGATGGAGTCCACGTGTCCAGGCATGTTGGATGGAGTCCACGTGTCCAGGCATGTTGGGTGGAGTCCCCGTGTCCAGGCATGTTGGGTGGAGTCCCCGTGTCCAGGCATGTTGGATGGAGTCCCCGTGTCCAGGCATGTTGGATGGAGTCCCCGTGTCCAGGCATGTTGGGTGGAGTCCCCGTGTCCAGGCATGTTGGGTAGAGTCCCCGTGTCCAGGCATGTTGGACGGACTGTAGTGTCTAATGTTACTCACCCACTCAGTGTATCTTCCGTGTTCACTAGGTATGTTCCATCCCTGGGATCCAGATCGTAAAAAAGCCCTTTTACCATCCGATCCTTCGTGTCTCTCCTCGTGTCTCCTTTACTCCCGAGCCTCCGCAGCCTGTATGGGCAGTCGGTGTCCTGGTCTCGGATCTCATCGTCTCTGCCACGGAGGCGCAGGCCTTTGACTGGGCCTGGAGCGGT
This sequence comes from Plecotus auritus, assembly GCF_963455305.1. NCBI lineage: Eukaryota > Metazoa > Chordata > Mammalia > Chiroptera > Vespertilionidae > Plecotus > Plecotus auritus. Next base: position 2,229,402 of record NC_137771.1, on the reverse strand, counting down.
GCACAGCCCGAGGCTGAGCTTGCTGGCGTCTGAGACCACCCCCTCTGAGCATTACCTGGCGCCCTGTCTGTTACGATCTCTCTACTCTGGTCGGAGGAAACGGACTGTTCCCAGCCTCGTGGGCTTCCCCTCCACACATATGCCAACGTGTAATCCGACAAATACTAGGGGCCCTCTGGAGATCTCTGTCTCTGTGCAGGGACCCCTCGCTGGAGTCCGCCCACTAATCCTAGCTGTCCCAGCTCATGGGAGCCCCCCCCTCTTCCTCCTCGAGAAAGTGAGCCTGCCCAGCCGGGCGTGGCTCAGGGGTTGAGCGTTGACCCAGGAACCAAGGGGTCACCAGTTCGATTCCTGGTCAGGGCACATGCCCAGGTTTTGGGCTCAATCCCCAGTAGGGGGAGTGCAGGAGGCAGCCAATCAATGATTCTCTGTCATCACTGATGTTTCTATCTCTCTTTCCCGCTCCCTTTCTCTCTGAAATCAACAAAAATATATTTTACAAATATTTTAAAAAGCCCTAGCCAGTTTGGCTCAGTGGCTAGAGCGTTGGTCTGCGGACTAAAGGGTCCCCGGTTTGATTCCAATCAAGGACACGTACCTTGGTTGCAGGCTCCTCCCTGGCCCAGGCCCTGGTTAGGAGCCACCAATCGATGTGTTTCTCTCACATTGATATTTCTCTCTGTCTTTCCCTCTCTTTTCTACTCTCTCTAAAATCAATGGAAAAATATCCTTGGGTGAGGATTAGAAAAAAAAAAAATATATATATATATATATATATATATATTAGAGGCCTGGTGCACAAAATTCATGCATGGGTAGGGTTTCTAGGCCTGGCCGGCGATCAAGGCCAATCTTTGGGGCAACCCCAGCGGGGCGATTGGGGGTCTCCACTGGCACCCGCCTTGGCTGGCCTAGGGCCTGCAGGCTGGGGGCAGCTCCTGTGTTGAGTGTCTGCCCCCTGGTGGTCAGGGCGTGTCAGAGCGACTGGTCGTTCCGCTGGTGGGTCGATTTGCATATTAGGCTTTTATTATATAGGATATAACCGATTTTAAAACCAAGGGAAGTGCGGCTGCTGTGTTCTTTTCGGGCTGGCCCTCCCTGTGTTGAGAACTGGAAACGGCCTCCAGGTAGGATGCTGGGAACATCCCAGGCCACCTTCTTCGTGCCCGTCCTCTCCGGGACACAGCTGTGTGCTTCGTTGCGTCGTAGCCAACATCGCTGTGATCATATACACGCACACATCGGTTTTATCTCCTTAGTAACTGTTCGTAGCAGCGTGTTCTCAGTGGTTGGAAATAGCAACCTCGTCCCGCCGTCCTCCTGTCTCATGCAGCCCCCGCACGGTTTCGGGATCTAAGTTACGCTGATCTCATCACGTGACTTGGACAGTGCGCGCTGTTTTCCCGGTGAAGTTTGCACACTACGACGCCTGAGAGCCGTTTCTCTCTTCGCCGCTCGCTCGGAAGCATTGCCAGCGCAGCCATCTGGGCCTGGAGCTCTCCCCGTGGGAAGCTGGGAATTGCCGATTCCGTTAACTTTATCAGATCCAGATGGAGTCAGGTTTTCTTCTCCTTCCTGTATCAAATGCAGGAAATTTCACTGTAAAAAAAAAAAAAATGCTTTCAGTTCATTCACATTTCCTAACTCTATCAGCATAGAGTTGCTCAAAATAGCATCTCACTCCTGGTGTTTTCTGTGAGATGGTCGTCATGTTCGCTTTCATTTCCATCTGATAGAGGGAGTTGGTGCTTTCTCTCTTCCTAGGGGTTCGCTTACTTTATTAGTCATTTCCAGTAGCCAATTGTTGTCCTCGGTAATTTTCTCTCTATGCGTGTGTAGGTGTAGCATACATTTCTCTACTTTTATTATTATTAGTTTTACTTCCTTCATTTTGGGCTGCTTGATATTGATGTTTAGGTAACTGGTTTTTAACACGCGTTACTTCTGTCTGCATGTAAGGCTAAACACTTCCCTGCAGCCGCTACTTCGGCTGGATCCCCCGGGTGTCGACGCGTCCTATTTTCACTCGCTCAGTCCCCACGGCGCCCTAGTGTTTACCGTGAAAGGTTCTGGAAACCTTAGCTGGGAAACGTGGCGCGGGAGCACTGAGGACATTCTCCAGTGATTATTTTGTTGGGGCTCCCAACTTAATTAAACTCTGGTCAAGAGACATACTCTGAAAAGTACGTTCACGTTGGACATTTGAGCCGTTTCGGTTAAGGTTTACGGTAAAGCCGGACGCAGCCGGACGCACTGCATCCTGTATGTGTCGGTTACCTTCGCTGCAACGCGTCCTCCCAACTGCTCAGCCTGCTGTTACCGTGGAAACCAGGTGGCCAGTGCACAAAGGGACGGGCAGGGCCGTGTTCCAATAAAACTTTATTTACAAAAACAGGCAGTGGGCGGGTTTGGCCTGTGGCCCTGGTCCGTGAGCCCTGCTTTAGGTCACCACGTTGGTCCCAACAGTGACTCCCTACAACCTCCCGTCACCTCCTCGGTTGTCTAATAGAAACCCGGTTTGGTGGCAAACTACGGCTCGCGAGCCGCGGTTTGCCGCTCTGTGGACGAATGAGTTTGCCGACCGCTGGTAGGGGGGCTGTTTTCCAGGAGCCGCTGGTGGTGTCTTCACAGCCTCTCCTTAGCTGCTCTTCATGGTTTGTCCGCGGGCCTCCGTCGCCTGGGCTCCCGGGCCACCAGGCGGTGTTCTGTCTCCTCCTCACGCTGTGCGGGGCCTCGGGGTGCAGTATTATTTCCCCTCGGCGACTCGAGGCAGCACTCAGACCCCTTCCTGGAGCGGGTGAGGGTGAGGGTCACGCATGAGGCAGACGTGGCCGATTCCCGTGCTGACCGCTGTCACCGAGCCCACTCACTCTCCAGCCCCTCGGCCCAGGGCTGGGCGGGAGGGTGCACCTTCTCTCTAGTCAGTCATTGGCTGGTGGTTCCAGCAACCAGGCTCCCCCCCCACCCCGAGTCCACGTCCAGGGCCCGCCAGGCTGGTCCCATCAGCACACAAAGGGCGCTCCTCGCTCAGAAATGCCAGGTGTCAGGAGCTGCGTCAGGACCAGGCCGCACGGGCTTCCTGTCCCCCTCCCCCCGACTTCGCCCCGCCAGGAGGAGGCGCAGGGGGCGCAGGCAGGGTCTCAGTGGCAGTCGCCAGCGTCTGAGCTCCCGAGGGCGACCTGTCAGCGGGTGTGACTCTCATCATCGCCTGGACCGAGGGAGAGACGTGCTTCCATCAGCCCACGGCGGAGCCCGGGCCCTCGGGAGGCATCGGTAGCCCCGCGTCTCCTGTTCTCCCCAAAATTAATCCACAGTGAACTGGGATGGGCTCCATTCCCCCACCCAGCCCCGAGTTAGCTCTCCCTCGGCCCCTTCTGGTGGCTCAGTTCTGGCCTCAGGCATCGGCAGAGCCGGTGGGACGGGCAGTGAGGTCCCGGCTGCACACACCACCGCCCCCCCTCCCCCGCTCCCCCTTCCCAAGCGTGAGCGCCCAGGGCATCGCCCCGCAGCAGCCGCAGGGGAGCAGTGTATTCGTGCGAACTGTCGGCACTGCGGGTGTCCGGCGCCTCTGCCCCCGAAAAATCTCCTGGTCCCCCCGAGTCCCTAACACTGCTGACTGCCCCCCCACCTCCCAGGCCCTGGGCACTCAGGCCAATTGGCCGAGTCTTTGTCTCCTGGCCGATTTCTCCGTTGATCCCTCCTGGGAGACCCCCGTACACCCGCCTCTGGCCCCTGCCTTCCGTTCTGGACATGCTGTGCCGCCCCCCATCATGGCTAAGCCCTGCCCCCATGTGCTGTGTGGGAAGGAAGGCCCTGAGGGAGGCCATGCGGGGCAAAGGGGGTGCCAGGGTGGGACGGTCCCCACAGAACGAGGTTCTTAAAGAGAGGACACCCCAGAGGCCACGTGAGGACACACCCACCCAGGCAGGCTCACATGGCAGCAAGGTTCAGCCGCCTCCTGATCCAGCTCTCACCCCCACCGGCTCCTCCCTCAGCCTCTCCAGGGCCAAGTGCGCGCAGCTGGGGACCCTCCCTACAGCCAGAACCCATAACGTCACCCACACTGTGCCTCCCACGAGGCTCAGATGGGCACCAGGCCCCCACTCCTTCCTGTGCCATCTCTGCGAGGGGCCCGCCCCTGCTGGGCTCCTTCTGCCTCCTCCCCTCCCCTTCCCTCCTCCCCTCCTCCCCTCCCCTCCCCTTCTCTGTCCCCCCTCCTCCCCTCCCCTCCCCTTCCCTCCTCCCCTCCTCCCCTCCCCTTCCCTCCCCTCCCCTCCCCTCCTCCCCTGTCCTCCCCTCCTCCCCTCCCTTCCCCTCCTCCCCTCCTCCCCTCCTCCCCTCCTCCCCTCCTTCCCTCCACTCCCCTCCCCTCCTCTCCCCTCCCCTCCTCCCCTCCCCTCCCCTCTCCTCCCCATCCCTCCTCTCCCCTCCCCTCCCCTCCTCCCCTCCCCTCCCCTCCCCTCCCCTGCCCTCCTCCCCTCTCCTCCCCTCTCAGACTTGCCTCCCTGTCTTGGTATCACACCTGACCAATCAAACCCGTTCCTCTCTTCACTTCCCCACACCTGGCCCAGGGGTGCTGTGCTGCAGAGGAAGGAGGGAGGCGCCAGCCTAAGGAGAGACTTAGCGAGTCCACTGTTCTGAGCCTGGGCTTTCATTCATTCACTCATTCATTCATTCATTCAAATCCTCACCTGAGCATATTTTCCATTGATTTTCAGAGAGAGTGGGAGAGAGAGGGATAGACAGAGAGAAGCACATGGATGGTTGCCTCCGGCACGCGCCCTGACCA
>NC_137771.1:2054677-2224413 GCF_963455305.1 Plecotus auritus | reverse complement strand
GGGGTGGGGTGGGGTGGGGGTGGGGTGGGAATGGAATGGGGGTGGGGATGGAGTGGGGTGCAGGTGGGGGTGGGGTGGGGATGGAGTGGGGGTGGGGTGGGGATGGAGTGGAGGTGGAGTGGGGTGGGGTGGGGATGGAGTGGGGTGGAGTGGGGTGGGGTGGGGGTTGGTGGTGGGGATGGAGTGGGGTGCAGGTGGGGATGGAGTGGGGTGGGGTGGGATGGAGTGGGGGTGGGGTGGGGATGGAGTGGGGTGGAGTGGGGTGGGGTGGGGTGGGTTGGGGATGGAGTGGGGTGGAGTGGGGTGGGGTGGGGGGTGGGGTGGGGATGGAGTGGGGTGCAGGTGGGGATGGAGTAGGAGGCGGGCGGGGTGGGGCGGGGGGCAGGGCGGGATGTGGGCTGTGTGTAAGGTTGCTGTAAACCAATGTAGTTCTGATAATGGGTCTCAGCAGGGAGGCTGGGGTGCCACACAGCTTGAGGGGATCAACCTCAAGAAGATGTGGAAACCGCCATCCCGATCAACACCGCACTGCACCCCCTGGGGGTCAAATGGTGCAAACGCTCAAGTACCTTTTCCTTTCTTCTTTTTTAAAATTGATGTCAGAGCGGAAGGGAGAGGGAGAGAGAGAAACATCCGTGATGAGAGAGAAACATGGATCGGCTGCCTCCTGCTCACCCCACCCTGGGGATGGAGCCCGCCCACCCGGGCACGTGCCCCAACCAGGAATCGAACCGTGACCTCCTGGTTCACGGGTCCACACTCACCCCGAACCCCGCCGGCCGGGCTGAGCTCCTTTCTCACCTCGCCTTGGTCTGACCGGACGCAGCCCAGGCGGCCCGGAGCGGCGTGGGGGCTGGGGGGGGCCGGGGGGAGCCTGTTGGGGTGAGCTCAAGGTTGCGGCTCAGCATCTCCAGTTGCTGCCAGCACCGGGTGAGGAGGAGGAGGAGGAAGGCACCTGAGGTCTCACAGACAAGGGAGGTCAGCGGAGAGTGGATTAAGACAGTCTCAGAGGGGAGTGTTCCGGAAACTTCCGCACGTGCCCACTGGGAGAACAGATGGAAATATCTGGGGCGGCGTTCTGGTTCTGGGGACACGTGGAAAGAGCCCGAATGGCCATCCCGGGGGAGCGAGTGGTCTGTGAGCGGGGCTCGCGCTGGGGATGCTGTGCAGCCCGGGACATGTGAGGGGGACCTAGAGCCAGGCCCCCGACGGGAGCTCCGTAGCATGCGCTCTGGATTCTGCTGACATTTTTGTTTGTTTTTCAATCTTCACCCGAGGACATTTTCCCATTGATCTTCAGGGTTGTCTCCTGCACGGGGAGGAGCCTGCAACCATGCCCTGGACTGGAATCGAACCCGAGACCCTTTGGTCTGCAGGCCGAGCTCTAGCCACTGAGCCAAACCGGCTGGGGCTGCTAGCGTTCTATACACGGTTTGCATGTCTTTCTGCAGGCTGATATAAAGGATGGGAAGATGAGGGACCAGAGCGGCTGAGGGACACGGTCCGCGTGGGTACCATCTAAGCCACAGTCTGGACTCTATGCCCGGGCTGGGAAACCACACCCCCGTGTGGGAGGGTGCCGGGGGGCGAGGGGGCGCCTGGACGGAGTGCCCGCCCGCACACCCCTCCTGCCCGCGCCCAGCGGCCTCGGCATGAGGGTGGGCTGGGGCTCTGTTGTAACCCAAGCCAGTAACGGATGGCTTCTCCCGAGCCCAGACCCCTCTGGAGCTGCAGCAGGGGGCTGGCTATAAATATTATTTGATAAACGATGTCAACTTTTAATAAAAACAGATGTCACAAACTTTTAAGTGCTTTCTTCCTGGGCCCCGGGATTGGTTCCAATCTCATAATAGTGTCAGCTCCGGAGTGAAATTGCTTTGTGTGAGATAAAGTGAGGTGCCGGGAGCGCCCTGGAGAACGGCCTGATTGCTGGGGACTGGCCGCGCGATGCGTCTGGCCCCAAAACCGCTGCGGGCCGCTCGCCCCCACCAGGCCCACTTGGGCCTTTATTTTGCAATATTAGAGGGAGGCTCTTCTGGGCAGACACGTCCCAATTATTTATTCAGGACACATCATCAAAAGTTGGCTTTCACTGGTCCTAACCGCCCTCCCCACCCCGGCCCCCACGCCCGCCTGCCTCCACACACACACATTCTTTTCTTTTTTTAATATTTTTTAAAATTCATTTCAGAGAGGACAGGAAAGGGAGAGAGAGATAGAAACATCCATGATGGGAGAGAATCATGGATCGGCTGCCTCCTGCACGCCCCACCCTGGGGATGGAGCCCACAACCCGGGCATGTGCCCTGACCGGGAATCGAACCGTGACCTCCTGAGTCCTAGGTTGATGCTCAGCCACTGAGCCACGCCGGCCGGGCCACACAGCTTGGAAATCTCTGCCTCCTTTAGGCCAGCTAGACCAACCTGACCCAAGAGGCTGGAGAGGGACGCATTCTGTGTGGCTCGGCCCACGCGAGGGTCCGTGCAAGCAGGTGGCGTGGATGTGAATGGTGACTGAAGCTCACCCTGCCTGCGTGGCCCTGGGCCAGCCACGTCGCGTGTCCCAGCCTCAGTGTCTCACCCGTCAGAAGCCAGATCATGACGGTGCCCCCCCGAGTTGATGGAAATGCCGGACGCGTCCTAAGGGGCCCAGGGGGCGCCTGCCCGAGGCCGCTGCCTGCAGCACCTGGCCTGGCAGCAGGTTCTGGGGCCGCCCGGCACCCTGACCCCTCAGGCCCAGCCACAGAGGGACCTCGCCCCCGCCCAGGCGCTCCCCTCGCCCCGAGCAGCCCAGCTCCCGGCCCTCCCCTCCATCCCTGCTGTGTGCCCAGGGGGACACACTCTCTCCTTTGCCTTCTGCTCCCTGCCCGGGCCTTGGCCTTCTCCTGGCAGGGACCATCCCTCGGCTGCGGCTGCATCTTTATAATCAAAAGAAAAAGCTTTGCCGGGGGGTCTCTTCGCGTAAGTTCACTTTACAGAATCGTTTCACGTGCCCGGTTTCTGCGTCAGGGCCATGCTGCCGTCCTTGCTCCTGTGAATGTGCGTGCGCCTGGGATGTGTGTTTCTGCGTGAACAGGGGCATCGCCGTGTGGTTTTTATGTGACGTCTTTATCAGGAACGTTTCCTCCACACCATGCCCCTCCCCCCGGTAACTGGGAGTGGGAGCATCTACGCCTGTCCATCCGCCCCCCGCCACACCTGTCCGTGCTCCCCCAACCACACCTGTCCGTCCGCCCCAGACACACCTGTCCATCCGCCCCCGACCACACCTGTCCGTCCTCCCCCGACCACACCTGTCCGTGCTCCCCCGACCACACCTGTCCGTCCTCCCCAACCACACCTGTCCGTGCTCCCCGACCACACCTGTCCGTCCGCCCCCGACCACACCTGTCCATCCGCCCCGACCACACCTGTCCGTGCTCCCCCGACCACACCTGTCCGTCCGCCCCAGACACACCTGTCCGTCCGCCCCCGACCACACCTGTCCGTCCTCCCCCGACCACACCTGTCCGTGCTCCCCCGACCCCAACCACACCTGTCCGTCCGCCCCAGACACACCTGTCCGTCCGCCCCCGACCACACCTGTCCGTCCTCCCCCGACCACACCTGTCCGTGCTCCCCCGACCCCAACCACACCTGTCCGTCCGCCCCAGACACACCTGTCCGTGCTCCCCCGACCACACCTGTCCGTGCTCCTCCGACCACACCTGTCCGTGCTCCCCCGACCACACCTGTCCGTCCGCCCCCGACCACACCTGTCCGTCCGCCCCAGACACACCTGTCCGTCCTCCCCTGACCACACCTGTCCGTCCGCCCCCGACCACACCTGTCCGTCCTCCCCCGACCACACCTGTCCGTGCTCCCCCGACCACACCTGTCCGTCCTCCCCCGACCACACCTGTCCGTCCTCCCCCGACCACACCTGTCCGTCCTCCCCCGACCACACCTGTCCGTGCTCCCCCGACCACACCTGTCCGTCCTCCCCCGACCACACCTGTCCGTCCTCCCCCGACCACACCTGTCCGTCCTCCCCCGACCACACCTGTCCGTGCTCCCCCGACCACACCTGTCCGTCCTCCCCCGACCACACCTGTCCGTGCTCCCCCGACCACACCTGTCCGTCCTCCCCGACCACACCTGTCCGTGCTCCCCCGACCACACCTGTCCGTCCTCCCCGACCACACCTGTCCGTGCTCCCCCGACCACACCTGTCCGTCCTCCCCGACCACACCTGTCCGTCCGCCCCCGACCACACCTGTCCGTGCTCCCCCGACCACACCTGTCCGTCCTCCCCGACCACACCTGTCCGTGCCCCCCCGACCACACCTTTGCTCCTGTGGGCGCTGAGACACAGCGTGCACCACAGCTCACTCTTAAACGCCGCCCTCGGCCCCGTCCAGGCCTGTCCCCGTGCAGCCCCCACACGCTCTGGGGGTGACCTCATCATTGTCTCCACTGTCGCCGGGGAAGAATCAGAGGCTCTGAGATGTTAAGGAATGGGACCAGGTTCACAGGTTCAGAGCCCGCGGGCGGTCAGAGGGGTCTCCGCCGCTGCTGATTTTGCAAACTGAGCTCCTGTGCGCACACGTCCCCGAACCCTGCTCTTTGCAGGTTACAACATGTCGTCGAAGCCCCTCGAGGCCGCCCGGCCTGCTGAGCTGCCTGCGGCTCCGACAGGCGCTGCCGCGCAGCCGACTCTGCTCGCGTCCTGTCACCGGCTCTTCCCTCCCAGGCCCTGGTCCCGCAAACAGCGCTGCTGAGAGTAAAATAAGTAAATGGGTACGTTGCCCCAGGAAACAGTGCTTTTGTTCCTATGGGACAATTACTTGGAAAAATGTAAGTGATACAGAACGGACCCCCGAAGAAACAGAAAGCCTGACCCGGTCGATGGGCCAGAGGAGATGAGAAAGGCGGTGACCCCGGCGCCATCTGCACTGGAACCAGGATGCAACGCGTCCCAGTCAGGTCTCTGGTGGCCAAGGACGGGGATTCTGGAATAACTGACTCCTTAGGGCATGAGGAAGTGGGGAAGCCACCCTCCTAACTTCCTGTCCACCTCCGGCCTCTGTGGGCCCTCATGCCCATGGGCAAGGCGTGCCCTCTGGGAGGGCCCAGGCAGGAAGGGCCCCTGGCTGCAGACAGATGCGGGTGCCCTCCCTCCCCAGGTGCACCCCGGCCCCTGGAAGGCGGGGCCTCGGCCCCCGGCCTTGCTGGGCACCTCTGGGTGTGTCACCAAGCACCCAGCGCCTCTGAACGGCCCCCCAACTCTGCAACCACAGAGCAAAACGCAGTAGCTGGAAGGGCCCCCGCGGGCCAGCCCCTCGGCCGGGCAGATGCGGCCTTTCCGACGTCCCAGCGAGGCCACCTCTGGCTGCGGGTCAAAGGAACAGCTCGCTAGCCAACCCGCGTCCCTTCCTCCCGCAGATGGAACGTGGCCGTTTTAAAGCTCGTCGGCATCCTTCTTCCTCAGCACCTGAGGGGAAGGGACACAGAAAGGTCCTAAGGAAGACATTCGGAAGGCATTCGGCCATCGCCGTAATGAACATTCTGAGCAAAACACCAATAGAAGCTTAAATGCGACAGAGGTCAGTCCTTCCGGACAAGCCCCACGTCCTGGGTGGCGAGCGGCTGAGTCAGTGTCCAAGGGAATCGGACCGGAGAGAGCACTGTTCCCACCCCCACGGCTCACATCCCTGTGAAGTCTGAGAGAAGGTGGTGAATTCAGAACAGAGCGGAGCTGAAAGTCCCTCCGCTCCCCGCTCCGACTGCCCCCCCCCCCCGGGAAACTGAGGGGCTCCGGGAGAAAAGCACCCCATTCGCGAGGAACATTCATCAGGAGCGCGGGGCAAAGCTAGGGACAGCAGCACGGGTCCCCGGCTTATAAATAGCTTCGCTCCAGAACGCGCCTGCGCCCGCAGCTCTGCGGGGCGTTGTTCGCGTGGATTCATTCATTTCCTCCTCGCCAGACAGCCGGGAGGCAGGCTCCGTTATCGTCCCGTTTCCAGTCCAGGAAAGAGCAGGGACCAGGGACCGTCATGGGGGAGTCCCAGGGGACCCGGGCAGGTCACCCTAGACCAGGGGTCCTCAACCTTTTTAAACAGGGGGCCAGTTCCCTGTCCCTCAGACCGTGGGAGGGCTGGACTATAGTTTAAAAAAAAAACTATGAACAAATTCCTATGCGCACTGCGGGCCCGGGGCGCGTCGGCTGCTAAGCAGGACAGGCAGCGGCACCCGGCGGGCCGGATACATGTCCTCGGCGGGCCGCCTGCACGTAGTTTGAGGACGTAGTTTGATAGATGATAGATAGATCTAGATAATAGATAGGGCCTAGACTCTGGCTGGGCCCCGGACCCACCAAATTCCACTGTCTCTCTCGCCCAACACAAATGGGAGAAGTCCATGTAAGCAGAGAGGATCTCTGTGCTAAAAACGGTCTCTCGTCATATTTATCTTCTTCACACATGGAGACACACACGTACATTCTTTTACACAAAGCGTGATTGAGTGAGTCATGTAACGCATGCTGAAGTTTCTCCATCCTCCCTTCCTCCCCACCCTCCCCAGCGCCTCTCTCAGGCCTGTTCCTCCACCTCCACCTCTCATGCTCACACTCCCCACCCAGAGAACCTGTGTTTGTCATTAGCCGTGTTGGTGGATGGCTGCCCGTCCCTACTCATTGTCAGCATCGCCACACAGCCGGGCACAGACACACCCACACTCCTGTCCACACGCGTTTCTAAAATGGGGTCTTTGTGTCAGCGTTTACTCTTCGTCTCTGCCTCGCACGTCCTAATTTATTTGTGTAATCTGCCATTTTCATCCACTTGCCCCTACTTGGAGTCATGAAGGGTTTTTTTCTGGCGTCTGGCCACTTAGAATAAAGCTGCAGAGACTATCATTATGTGTAGACAGATAATAGATGATAGATAGATGATATATATAGATAGATAATAGATGATAGATGGATGGAAGATAGATGATAGATGATAGATGATGGATAGATGGAAGACAGATGATATATAGATAATAGATAGATGACAGATAGATGATGGATGGATGGAAGATAATAGATAGGTGATGGATAATAATAGATGATAGATAATAGATAGATGATATATAGACAGATAATGGATGATGTATGGATGGATGATAGATAAAAGAAAGATGATGGATGGATGGATGGATGGATGGATAGATGGATGGATGGATAGATGATAGATAATAGATGATATATAGACAGATAATGGATGATGTATGGATGGATGATAGATAAAAGAAAGATGATGGATGGATGGATGGATAGATGGATGGATGGATGGATGGATAGATGGATGGATGGATAGATGATAGATAGACCTAGATAATAGATAGATAATAGATCGATAACATACATAAATATCTAGATATTGTATGTATGAAACTTGTAGCTTTAGGCACCAGCTTTTGTATGTACATGATGGAACGGGATCTGTGTTTATAGTTTCAATGACTGTTGTCCAATGCTTCCCGGCCGGCTGTCCGCGTGTCCATTCCTCCAGAAACGTGAGCACACACTCACAGGGCACCTTGCCAGCTGCAGGCGCTAAACTTCTTAACTTCATGGCCGATCGCGGCCAAGAGGGACCTCGTTTGAACTTCAGCCTGTCCTCCCCCACCGGCTAGCGGCGAGCGAGCGAGCGGTCTTCCCTCTCGGGATTGTCTGGACCGGCTGCCCCAGCCGCCTGCTGCTCGCGGCCCCGGCGCCGGGCGGCCTCCCTGCGGTTACGCGTGGCGGCCCCTCCCCGCCCGGCTCTGCGAACGCTTCGGAAGCCTGTGTGTGATTTTCATCCCTGCCCTCGGGAACGCTGCTTTTGATTTAACGTTTCATCTCGCAGCCTCTGGGTTTCTGGCCCCGGTGAAGGAATTCTTTCTCCCGCTGCTTCCCGGTGGTGGCCGTGGCCTTGAACACACTCAGAGCTCCTATTCATGTGGGGAGTGGGGGGGCGGGGGGGGGGACGGCGGCTTCCTTTTCTCCCAGAAAGACGGCCGGCGGCCTGAGCACCATGTAGGAACCCGGCTTCCCGGGAGGGGCGTTCCCCACAGCGGGGTCTGCTCTGGGTGGTGGCCTCGCCGCGCCCCGCCAGCGAGTGGGGTTCCTGCTTGTGCGGTCACCTCGGAGGCAGAGGGCGGTTTTATTTCTTCTCGTCGGGTTTGGTTTGGTGCCAGTTCTCCCACCGCCTCCATCGGTGCTTTCCCCAAGAGGCCGGGCAGCGCCGGGAAGCCTCTTCGCTGCCCACTGGAGGTTCGGCAGCCGGAGCGCCTGTCAGTGTGGAGCTGGTTATTGCTGCGTTTGAGCAAGTAATTTTCATCACCTCCGAGCAGCTCGGCGGACCTGTTTACCGGGCGCTCATTCTGAGTGGCAGCTGCACTTTAATAAATTGCCTTTTCGGCATCACCGGTTCGGGATGTGCGTGTTCCTCCCTTATTTTCCGATAGAATGCGTAAAACTGATAGATTTTATAGCGTTCAATCAGCCTTGCATTGCTGGAGCAAATGCATCGTGATTAATTAAAACAAATTAATTGTGGAAACGTGAGAATGTGCCCGCGGATGTGGCTCGCTTTTACTGTTTTGCTTCCTGGGGTTGTTTATCGTGTATGTTTACTTACGTAACTCACGCGATGGGTAGGATCGGCCTGTGTCTTTCTGTTTTGACCTTGACCCGCTCTTAATCGAGTCCCCGTGTCCAGGCATGTTGGACGGAGTCCCCGTGTCCAGGCATGTTGGGCAGAGTCCCCGTGTCCAGGCATGTTGGGCGGAGTCCCCGTGTCCAGGCATGTTGGGTAGAGTCCCCGTGTCCTGGCATGTTGGGTGGAGTCCCCGTGTCTAGGCATGTTGGATGGAGTCCCCGTGTCCAGGCATGTTGGGCAGAGTCCCCGTGTCCAGGCATGTTGGGTGGAGTCCCCGTGTCCAGGCATGTTGGATGGAGTCCCCGTGTCCTGGCATGTTGGGCGGAGTCCCCGTGTCCAGGCATGTTGGGTGGAGTCCCCGTGTCCAGGCATGTTGGGCGGAGTCCCCGTGTCCAGGCATGTTGGGCGGAGTCCCCGTGTCCAGGCATGTTGGATGGAGTCACCGTGTCCAGGCATGTTGGGCGGCGTCCCCGTGTCCAGGCATGTTGGACGGACTGCAGGGTCTAATGTTACTCACCCACTCAGTGTATCTTTCGTGCTCACTAGGTATGTTCCATCCCTGGGGATCCAGATCATAAAAAAGCCCTTTTACCATCCGATCCTTCGTGTCTCTCCTCGTGTCTCCTTTACTCCTGAGCCTCTGCAGCATGTATGGGCAGTCAGGTGTCCTGGTCTCGGATCCCATCGTCTCTGCCATGGAGGCGCAGGCCTTTGACTGGGCCTGGAGCGGTGCACAGCCCGAGGCTGAGCTTGCTGGCGTCTGAGACCACCCCCTCTGAGCATTACCTGGCGCCCTGTCTGTTACGATCTCTCTACTCTGGTCGGAGGAAACGGACTGTTCCCAGCCTCGTGGGGTTCCCCTCCACACATATGCCAACGTGTAATCCGGCAAATACTAGGGGGCCCTCTGGAGATCTCTGTCTCTGTGCAGGGACCCCTCGCTGGAGTCCGCCCACTAATCCTAGCTGTCCCAGCTCATGGGAGCCCCCCCTCTTCTTCCTCGAGAAAGTGAGCCTGCCCAGCCGGGCGTGGCTCAGGGGTTGAGCGTTGACCCAGGAACCAAGAGGTCACCAGTTCGATTCCTGGTCAGGGCACATGCCCAGGTTTTGGGCTCGATCCCCAGTAGGGGGCATGCAGGAGGCAGCCAATCAATGATTCTCTGTCATCACTGATGTTTCTATCTCTCTTTCCCGCTCCCTTTCTCTCTGAAATCAACAAAAATATATTTTACAAATATTTTAAAAAGCCCTAGCCAGTTTGGCTCAGTGGCTAGAGCGTTGGTCTGCGGACTAAAGGGTCCCCGGTTTGATTCCAATCAAGGACACGTACCTTGGTTGCAGGCTCCTCCGTGGCCCAGGCCCTGGTTAGGAGCCACCAATCGATGTGTTTCTCTCACATTGATATTTCTCTCTGTCTTCCCCTCTCTTTTCTACTCTCTCTAAAATCAATGGAAAAATATCCTTGGGTGAGGATTAGAAAAAAAAAAAAAAAAATATATATATATATATATATATATATATATATATATATATATATATATATATATTAGAGGCCTGGTGCACAAAATCCATGCATGGGTAGGGTTCCCAGGCCTGGCCGGCGATCAAGGCCGATCTTTGGGGCAACCAGCGGGGCGATTGGGGGTCCCCGCTGGCACCCGCCTTGGCTGGCCTAGGGCCTGCAGGCTGGGGGCAGCTCCTGTGTTGAGTGTCTGCCCCCTGGTGGTCAGGGCGTGTCAGAGCGACTGGTCGTTCTGCTGGTGGGTCGATTTGCATATTAGGCTTTTATTATATAGGATATAATGGATTTTAAAACAAGGGAAGTGCAGCTGCTGTGTTCTTTTCGGGCTGGCCCTCCCTGTGTTGAGAACCGGAAACGGCCTCCAGGTAGGATGCTGGGAACATCCCAGGCCACCTTCTTCGTGCCCGTCCTCTCCGGGACACAGCTGTGTGCTTCGTTGCGTCGTAGCCAACATCGCTGTGATCATATACACGCACACATCGGTTTTATCTCCTTAGTAACTGTTCGTAGCAGCGTGTTCTCAGTGGTTGGAAATAGCAACCTCGTCCCGCCGTCCTCCTGTCTCATGCAGCCCCCGCACGGTTTCGGGATCTAAGTTACGCAGATCTCATCACGTGACTTGGACAGTGCGTGCCGTTTTCCCGGTGAAGTTTGCACACTACGACGCCTGAGAGCCGTTTCTCTCTTCGCCGCTCGCTCGGAAGCATTGCCAGCGCAGCCATCTGGGCCTGGAGCTCTCCCCGTGGGAAGCTGGGAATTGCCGATTCCGTTAACTTTATCAGATCCAGATGGAGTCAGGTTTTCTTCTCCTTCCTGTATCAAATGCAGGAAATTTCACTGTAAAAAAAAAAAAATGCTTTCAGTTCATTCACATTTCCTAACGTATCGGCATAGAGTTGCTCAAAAGAGCGTCTCACTCCTGGTGTTTTCTGTGAGATGGTCGTCATGTTCGCTTTCATTTCCATCTGATAGAGGGAGTTGGTGCTTTCTCTCTTCCTAGGGGTTCGCTTACTGCATTAGGCATTTCCATTGTTGTCCTCGTTAATTTTCTCTCTATGTGTGTGTAGGTGTAGCATACATTTCTCTACTTTTATTATTATTATTTTTACTTCCTTCATTTTGGGCTGCTTGATATTGATATTCAGGTAACTGGTTTTTAACACGCGTTACTTCTGTCTGCATTTAAGGCTAAACACTTCCCTGCAGCCGCTACTTCGGCTGGATCCCCCGGGTGTCGACGCGTCCTATTTTCACTCGCTCAGTCCCCACGGTGCCCTAGTGTTTACCGTGAAAGGTTCTGGAAACCTTAGCTGGGAAACGTGGCGCGGGAGCACTGAGGACATTCTCCAGTGATTATTTTGTTGGGGCTCCCAACTTAATTAAACTCTGGTCAAGAGACATACTCTGAAAAGTACGTTCACGTTGGACATTGGAGCCGTTTCGGTTAAGGCTTACGGTAAAGCCGGACGCGCTGCATCCTGTACGTGTCGGTTACCTTCGCTGCAACGCGTCCTCCCAACTGCTCCGCCTGCTGTTACCGTGGAAACCAGGTGGCCAGTGCACAGAGGGACGGGCAGGGCCGTGTTCCAATAAAACTTTATTTACAAAAACAGGCAGTGGGCGGGTTTGGCCTGTGGCCCTGGTCTGTGAGCCCTGCTTTAGGTCACCACGTTGGTCCCAACAGTGACTCCCTACAACCTCCCGTCACCTCCTCGGTTGTCTAATAAAAACTCGCGAGCCGCGGTTTGCCGCTCTGTGGACGAATGAGTTTGCCGACCGCTGGTAGGGGGCTGTTTTCCAGGAGCCGCTGGTGGTGTCACGGCCTCTTCTTAGCTGCTCTTCATGGTTTGTCCACGGGCCTCCATCGCCTGGGCTCCCGGGCCACCAGGCGGTGTTCTGTCTCCTCCTCACGCTGTGCGGGGCCTCGGGGTGCAGTATTATTTCCCCTCGGCGACTCGAGGCAGCACTCGGACCCCTTCCTGGAGGGGGTGAGGGTGAGGGTCACGCATGAGGCAGACGTGGCCGATTCCCGTGCTGACCGCTGTCACCGAGCCCACTCGCTCTCCAGCCCCTCGCCCCAGGGCTGGGCGGGAGGGTGCACCTTCTCTCTAGTCAGTCATTGGCTGGTGGTTCTGGCAACCAGGCCCCCCCCCACCCCGAGTCCACGTCCAGGGCCCGCCAGGCTGGTCCCATCAGCACACAAAGGGCGCTCCTCGCTCAGAAATGCCAGGTGTCAGGAGCTGCGTCAGGACCAGGCCGCGCGGGCTTCCTGTCCCCCTCCCCCCGACTTCCCCCCGCCAGGGGGAGGCGCAGGGGGCACAGGCAGGGTCTCAGTGGCAGTCGCCAGCGTCTGAGCTCCCGAGGGCGACCTGTCAGCGGGTGTGACTCTCATCATCGCCTGGACCGAGGGAGAGACGTGCTTCCATCAGCCCACGGCGGAGCCCGGGCCCTCGGGAGGCATCGGTAGCCCCGCGTCTCCTGTTCTCCCCAAAATTAATCCACAGTGAACTGGGATGGGCTCCATTCCCCCACCCAGCCCCGAGTTAGCTCTCCCTCGGCCCCTTCTGGTGGCTCAGTTCTGGCCTCAGGCATCGGCAGAGCCGGTGGGAACGGGCAGTGAGGTCCCGGCTGCACACACCACCGCCCCCCCTCCCCCGCTCCCCCTTCCCAAGCGTGAGCGCCCAGGGCATCGCCCCGCAGCAGCCGCAGGGGAGCAGTGTATTCGTGCGAACTGTCGGCACTGCGGGTGTCCGGCGCCTCTGCCCCCGAAAAATCTCCTGGTCCCCCCGAGTCCCTAACACTGCTGACTGCCCCCCCCCACCTCCCAGGCCCTGGGCACTCAGGCCAATTGGCCGAGTCTTTGTCTCCTGGCCGATTTCTCCGTTGATCCCTCCTGGGAGACCCCCGTACACCCGCCTCTGGCCCCTGCCTTCCGTTCTGGACATGCTGTGCCGCCCCCCATCATGGCTAAGCCCTGCCCCCATGTGCTGTGTGGGAAGGAAGGCCCTGAGGGAGGCCATGCGGGGCAAAGGGGGTGCCAGGGTGGGACGGTCCCCACAGAACGAGGTTCTTAAAGAGAGGACACCCCAGAGGCCACGTGAGGACACACCCACCCAGGCAGGCTCACATGGCAGCAAGGTTCAGCCGCCTCCTGATCCAGCTCTCACCCCCACCGGCTCCTCCCTCAGCCTCTCCAGGGCCAAGTGCGCGCAGCTGGGGACCCTCCCTACAGCCAGAACCCATAACGTCACCCACACTGTGCCTCCCACGAGGCTCAGATGGGCACCAGGCCCCCACTCCTTCCTGTGCCATCTCTGCGAGGGGCCCGCCCCTGCTGGGCTCCTTCTGCCTCCTCCCCTCCCCTTCCCTCCTCCCCTCCTCCCCTCCCCTCCCCTTCTCTGTCCCCCCTCCTCCCCTCCCCTCCCCTTCCCTCCTCCCCTCCTCCCCTCCCCTTCCCTCCCCTCCCCTCCCCTCCTCCCCTGTCCTCCCCTCCTCCCCTCCCTTCCCCTCCTCCCCTCCTCCCCTCCTCCCCTCCTCCCCTCCTTCCCTCCACTCCCCTCCCCTCCTCTCCCCTCCCCTCCTCCCCTCCCCTCCCCTCTCCTCCCCATCCCTCCTCTCCCCTCCCCTCCCCTCCTCCCCTCCCCTCCCCTCCCCTCCCCTGCCCTCCTCCCCTCTCCTCCCCTCTCAGACTTGCCTCCCTGTCTTGGTATCACACCTGACCAATCAAACCCGTTCCTCTCTTCGCTTCCCCACACCTGGCCCAGGGGTGCTGTGCTGCAGAGGAAGGAGGGAGGCGCCGGCCTAACGAGAGACTTAGCGATCCACTGTTCTGAGCCTGGGCTTTCATTCATTCACTCATTCATTCATTCATTCAAATCCTCACCTGAGCATATTTTCCATTGATTTTCAGAGAGAGTGGGAGAGAGAGGGATAGACAGAGAGAAGCACATGGATGGTTGCCTCCGGCACGCGCCCTGACCAGGGCCCAACCCGGGGAGGGGCCTGCAACCGAGGTCCGCGCCCCTGACCGGAATCAAACCCAGGACCCTTCTGTCCGCAGGCCGACGCTCTACCCACTGAGCCACACCGGCCAGGGCAGCCGAGATGGAGATGACAGCGCCTGCCTCACGGAGTTGTCAGAGGCTCGGGGGGCTCGCCTGGAGCAGAGCACCCGCTCTGGACTCCTGGGGGTGGTTCGTCATGTATGATCGCCTTGTGGACAAATCCCGGGTCCCGTGGCTTCGGGGGAGGGCCCGATAAGGCCATGAAGTCCCAGTGCCATCAGCATTCAATGCGTCTTGAATTGTTGGTGAATGAATGAATGAATGAATGAATGAACCTGTGGTTTTCCTGGTTCCTGTGAGAAGCATCGTTTTCTGAATTTGGGTTTTCTGCCTCAGTTTTCAGACCCTGGTTTCATGCGTTGAATTCAAGGTGCTAAGTCAGGTGGTAAGCTCATTGCCCATTCTGCAGTCCCCGTGAGGATGCATCGGGTAATCATTTATTATGTGATTAAGCAGGAAAAAGGTAGACAAGTGGACGGGCAGACGGGGTTCCTGCCAAGCCTGCCAGTGCGGGGGGGCCCCCCCCTCTCCGTCGTCTCTTCCTGCGGTGTTAATCTCACCTAAGTGCTTATTAACACACGTGAGATTACTTCCATTCATTATGTTTGCTACATTGTTTCCCAAGATTGCTCTGCCACTTGCTTGCAATTAAGCGGGCGCTCGTGTTAAGTGTGCGCCGGAGGGTGTGTTGAACAGGACTGTAGATACAGTCATTGACATTGAACTTGCGCTTGGAAGAAGCCTGTCTTTGGGGACTCGAGGTGGCGATGGAAAAGGGCAGGGAGAGTGGGCCATCACACAGAATAGGCATCTGAGTGGCCAGAGGTTCCCGGCGCTTTAAATGCTCTTCTTTTCACGAGGAGAGAATAACAGTGTCCGTCCTGCGGAGGCAGGCCTCCCAGGGAGAACCGGAAGCCTTAGTAACAGGTTTTGGTTTGGGGTTTTTTTTTCCCATCACAAATGTACTGGTTGTGCACTGCCTTAGAGTGTGGTATGGTGGTCAAGAAGGGGAGGGGAGATACAGAGGCAAAGAAGCATTGGACAGACTGTCAAACTACAGCGGGAAGGCAGGGGAGGTGCGGGGGGCGGGGGCTGTAAGAGATCAACCGAAGGACTTGTACGCATGCATATAAGCATAACCGATGGATAAAAGACACTGGGGGGTGGGGGGCAGGTAAAGGCATGTACTGGGGGGAAGGGGAGGCCGGGGGGAGATCAATGGGGGGAAAAAAAGGAGACATATGTACTACTATTTGTAATACTTCAAACAATTTAAAAAAATAAATTCTAAAAAAAAAAGAAGGGGAGGGAATATTTCAATGTTTAACGCATGGGGAAAGATGGGTGTGGGCCAGTCAGAACATACATGAACATACATGAGCCCCAACCCTGGGGCAGGCTCCTGGGGACAATGTGTTCATTGCTGATGCCTGAGATCATGCATAGCAATTGGGGCAAAAAAAAAAAAAAATTGACTAACATCTTGGGAGGAGGGCTGGGGAAGGAGCTACTTTGGGGAGCGAAGAGCTTTGCAAAGCTACGCCAGCTCCTGTGGGCGGCTTCCCGCTGGGACAAGGCTGAGAGGCCTCAGGCCGGACCCGCAGGCTCTGCCTGAGCAGGAGGACGGGCTAAAGCCGTTTGCAGATCGCCGGGCTTCCCGCTCAACGCATGCCCAATGCAAGCGGAGCCCATTGGATCCGCAGAGACTGGGAAGCTTTGACTCCGGGCATTTGAGCCATCGCTCTCCGACCAGCAGCTGATCCCGGAGCCAACGGAAAAGAAGCCGCCCTGGGACCCGGGACAGAGCACAGGCCTTTAAAGGCTCAGCCATCGTCAACCCTCGTTTCTCAAACGCCCCCCGTCTTGAACCGTTCGGTTCCCCGCCACGTCGTTCCCAGAAAATCCGTCTCGGTTTCGGAACAAGAGTTCCGTCTTGGACCTGACGGCCCTTTGGCGCTGATACCTCCGCGGGATGGAAGCAACTGCAGGGACAGCATGAGGAGAGGGTGCTTTGCTGCTGGGGAAGCTAGTGAGGAGCGCAGTCTTCGACAGAAAGACCACCAGACGCGCCCCTGAGGGTGTGAGAGGAACAGGGGTCCCGGGCGGTGGACGGCATTCGAAAACGGTTGCTGATTCAGATAAAGGAGAGGCTGCGAGCTGCGGACAGCACTTCAGAGGCAGTGACACATGAACCAGCAAAGATGCCATGCGGGACGAGGCTGGAAGCAGGTGGTTTGATAAATTTTAGAAAAAGTGTTTATTCACAGATTAAACAGTCCCTCAGCCATGCACCGTGCATAAAAAAGGTGAGAACAGGAAATCATCTGGGGGTCGGGAATGGGTTAATTCAATTGACATTATTTCTAAGGGGGAAAAATGATTCGGTTTTCGCAAAAATCGCTTCTCGGACAGCCTCCCGGAACGAATTAACTTCGAGAACCGAGGGTCCACTGTCCCCCTACGACAAGCAGCAGAACGAACCTGGGAGGTGGCGGGACTTTAATGGTGTGACCATCTCATAGCATCCCAAACATCTGGGCTCCAACAACAACAACAACAATACAAAGCATAAAGTGACGCTGAAATGTATGGCCCACGTGTAATTAAAACACGTTAATTAATTAGCTATTTAATGAATAGAGACGATCCCTGAGGAAGTCCAGACATTGAAATCACTACAAAACAACTTAAATCAGCTAAATATGTTGAAAGAACGAAAGGAAACAGAGAAAAGTCTTTAAAAGTTTAACCCGATGGAGACTATCAACAGAGATAGAAGTGAGAAAAAAGAACCAAGTAGAAATTCTGGAGGCAAATAATTATAATGACTGAAATGAAAAGTTTGCTGAGGGAGTCGGGGCGGGGGGGTGTCTCGACAGCAGGTGTGAATAAGCAGAATAAAGAAATAGTGAATTTGAAGATGGGTCAATAGAGATTATTCAGTCCGAGGAGCAGGAGGGAAAGAGAAAGGGGCAGTGTCAGATGTGGCATTGTATACATAATGAGACTTCCAGAAGGAGAGATGGAGAAAGAAACAGAAAAGCTACTTTAAAAAAAATAATGGCCCAAAACTTCCCAAACTTGATGAAAAATATGAATTTACACATCCAACAAGCTCAATAGAAACTCAAGTAGGATAAACACAGAGAGATTCACAATGAACCACATGGTAATTAAACTATCAGAAGACAGAGGAAATCTAGAAATATCAGCCAAAAAAAAGAGGGGGGGGGCAGAGGGAGAGAGAAAAGCTTTTCATCACATCCAAGTTATCCTCAGTAAGATGACAGCTGATTTCTCATCCTAAACCATGGAGGACACAAAGCATTAGAAGGACACATTAAAGTGTTAGGAAAACAGACAACCATCAATCAAGAATTCTATAACCAGCAAAACTGTCAAAAATGAAGATATTTTCAGACACACCAAAACTGAGAATTTCGTATTAGTAGCCATGCTATGCAAGATATACTAAAAACATTTTTTTAAATATATTTTATTGATTTTTTTACAGAGAGGGAGAGGGAGAGAGAGTTAGAAACATCGATGAGAGAGAAACATCGATCAGCTGCCTCTTGCACACCCCCTAGTGGGGATGTGCCCGCAACCAAAGTACATGCCCTTGACCGGAATAGAACCTGGGACCATTTTAGTCCACAGGCCGACGCTCTATCCACTGAGCCAAACTGGTCAGGGCTACTAAAAACATTTTTTATGCTAAAAGATTGTGACCAAAGACAGTAATGCCAATCTATGGGGGCGGGGAGGGGGAGGGCGGGGAAGAGCACCAATAAAGGTATGTGTGTATCTACGAAAGTTAACATAAATGCATATTTCATGATTCCTCTCTCAGCTGATTTAAAATGCTCTGTCATCTTGTCTCACTGACATCCCATAAACAAGTGGCCTTTTTATGGCTTACGTACGACCACATGTTTCACATTTGAGTGCCTTTTGTGGGTGTTTCTTATTTAAAAATGGCTCCCAAGCACAGCACTGAAAGGCTTCCTAGTGTCTCTAAGCGTAAGAGGGTTGTGATGTGTGTGATGGAAAAATTAATGTGTGTTAAATAAGCTTCCCTCAGGCATAGGTTATAGGGTGGAGGGCAGTGAGTTTGATGTCCGTGAGTCAATGGTATAAATTCAGCAAAGGTGACTTAGCACAGAAACACACACATAAGACAAGGTTACATATTGATCAGTAGAAAATGTTTTCACAAGGCGCTCCCTAGACCCAGCCCTGTGTCCCCTGGGAGCAATGGCTCAGGATTCGCTGATCTAGAACGTGCAGTGACTTTACAGGACACGGGTACTGTGAATACCAGAAATTGTCCCAATAATTCCACTCCTAGTCATATACCCAAAATAGATACATATCAGTCCCTCCAAAAGACATACACAAGAATGTTCATTGTAGCATTATTTTCAATAACCTGAAAAGTTAAAAAAAATAGTGCAGCCTGGACTGGTGCGGCTCAGTGGTTGAGCTTCAACCCAGGAACCAAGAGGTCACCGGTTTGATTCCCAGTCAGGGCACATGCCCGGGTTGTGGGCTCAATCCCCAGTAGGAGGTGTGCAGGAGGCAACTGACTGATGATTCTCTCTCATCATTGATGTTTCTCTCTCTCCTTCTCCCTTCCTCTCTGAAAGCAATAAAAATCCTATCTAATAGCCGAAACCAGTTTGGCTCAGTGGATAGAGCGTCGGCCTGTGGACTGAAAGGTCCCGGGTTCGATTCCGGTCAAGGGCATGTACCTTGGTTGCGGGCACATCTTCAGTGGGAGGTGTGCAGGAGGCAGCTGATCGATGTTTCTCTCTCATCGATGTTTCTAGCTCTCTATCCCTCTCCCTTCCTCTCTGTGAAATATCAATAAAATATATTAAAAAAAAAATCCTATCTAATAAAAGAGTAATATGCAAATTAACCACCACTCTGCTATACCCACAAGCCACGCCCACTCGCCAATCAGGAGCGAGTATGCAAATTAACCCCAACCAAGATGGCTGCAGCCACAGAGAGAGCAGGAGGGAGGCTTGGGTTTCCCCGGCGATGGAGGAAGCCAAGCTTTCCGCACAGCCTGGCTGGCCCAGGCCTCTGCTTAAGGCTACAAAGTTTCAATTATAGAAGATAAATAAATCCCAACAGAAATGGCTGCCACCACGGAGCGAACAGAAGGCTTGGCTCCACTCCAGGGTACAAAGTTTCAATTGTAGAAGATAAATAAACCCCAGGTACCAGGGCCTCTGCTTGGGTCGCCGGGTGGCGTGGCCGGCCTGCAAACCACCACAGACCTCTCGCCCAGGCCTCCCCACGCCCCAAGGGAATCCCCACCCTGATCCGGGACACCCTTCAGGGCAAACCAGCTGGCCCCCACCCATGCACCAGGCCTCTATCCTATCTAATAAAAGAGTAATATGCAGATTGACCATCACTCCAACACACAAGATGGCTGCCCCCATGTGGCAAAGATCCTGCCCCCATGTGGACACAAGATGGCCACCACAAGATGGCCAGCAGGGGAGAGCAGTTGGGAGGGACCAGGCCTGCAGGGGAGGGCAGTTGGGGGCGATCAAGCCTGCAGGGGAGGGCAGTTAGGGGTGACCAGGCCAGCGGAGGAGGGAAGTTGGGGGCAAACAGGCTGGCAGAGGAGCAGTTAGACATCAATCAGGCTGGCAGAGGAGTGGTTAGGGGGTAATCAGGCTGGCAGGCAGAAGTGGTTAAGGGCAATCAGGAAGGCAGGCAGGCAAGCAGTTGGGAGCCAGCAGTCCTGGATTGTGAGAGGGATGTCCAACTGCCTGTTTAAGCCCATTCCCACTGGGATCAGGTCTAAACGGGCAGTCAGACATCCCTCGAGGGGTCCCAGATTGGAGAGGGTGCAGGCTGGGCTGAGGGACAGCCCCCCCCCCCCGCACGAATTTCGTGCACCGGGCGTCAAGTCTATATATATAAAAGGCTAATATGCAAAGTGTCCCCTTGGGAGTTCGACCAGGAGACCGGGAGTTTGATCACTCGCTATGACCTGCGCTGACCACCAGGGGGTGGCGCAGAATGAAGGAAGGCCCCAGCCAGGAGCTGGAAGGCCCTGATCAGCCCTGATTGCTGGCCAGGCCTAGGGACCCTACCTGTGTACAAATTTCGTGCACTGGGCCTCTATCCTATCTAATAAAGAAGGAATATGCAAATTGACCATCACTCTGTCACAAAGATGGCTGCACCCACAGCTGAGGCCAAGTTTCCATAAGGAGCCTTAACAAGCAATCAGCAGGGACCTGAGGCTACGCCCTCCCCCACCCCCATGGGGCTTGACAGGGGACCTCAGGCTACATCCCCCACCTGGCAGGGCTTGACAGGGGATTTCAGGCCACTCCCCCCACCCTGGCATTAGGCTGGGGGACCTCAGGCCGTGCCCCCTGCACAGCAGGGCTTGACAGGGGACCTCAGGCCGTGCCCCCCACCCAGCGGGGCTTGACAGGGGACTTCAGGCCACACCACCCCACCCAGCGGGGCTTGATGGGGGACCTCAAGGCATGCCCCCCGCCCTGGTCTGGGCTGGGGGACCTGAGGCTGTGCCCCCTGCCCCATGGGGCTTGACAAGGGTGGGACTGGTCGGGTCTGGATCTAGCCCAATGTGGGGGGCAGCCAGGTCTGGGTCTCACACGATTTTGAGGCGCATGTGGGTGGGCGGGGACTTGACTCTGGGTCCCGTGGTGCGCCCCAGACTCTGACAGGAGGAAGGTTTTCATATACATTTTACTAATTTTCTTTCATCTCTGACACTTCTATTATAGAGAAAGGGCAAATAGCAATATTAAATTATTTTGTCTAATTAATCCCCTTTTAATGTGCATGAATTTCGTGCACCGGGCCACTAGTCTATTTAATAAAAATAGTGCAGAACTAATCTATGATGTTTGTGGGTGGGGCCATGTTTCCCCGTGGGTGGGTGGGTGGGTGGTGGGGTGGTTGGCGATGAAAAGAGAAGGAGGAGCTTTCAGGAATGCTGATGATGTTCTGGCTACCGCAGTACAGTAGTCCTCCCCGGAGAGAGGTGGCCTCGGCTGGTCCAAGGCAGAATGGGCTAATGACTGAACATTATATGGCATTACCAATTTTTCAGAAGTTGTTGATGAGTTGACGGGCCCACCATTGCAATGTGTATCTCCTTCTTCCGCTAAAAGAGAGAATTGGGCACATTCAGCAACATTCACGGGTTTGCTCCCTGGGGCCGTTTTCACCGTTCCCCAGCAGTTTGCATGTGGATGAGCCGGGTTACCCACCCCCACCCCGGGGAGAGGACCCTACTGTGTGCCCGGAACTGGCCACTCAGATGCCATGGTTCCCCCAGCTCAGCTGGCTCTTGGCAATGGCCTGTTCGCCACCGAAGATGTGAGCTACGGCCACACACCTCTTCCAGGGCAGGTGGATTTATGGCTCAGACACACGGATGGGCAGAGGGGAGCAGGCAACGCCATCGTTCATAAAACCTAACCGCTGGCGGCGTTTAGCTTCTCCTTGCAACTTCCCCGTAAATTTTATGAGAAGGTGCATTCAACATCTTATTACGGAGCCTTTTCCAGTGAGTGATAAATAATACACTAAAAGCTGCCCTTGGCTTCCTCGTGGATTAAATATGGATGGAGGACTGGGAGGTGGAAATAATTAGGCCCATCCCAGGACCGGAGAATACAAAGTTATCCGATGGTCTTCCGTCCGCTGAGACGGCCCTAGGCGCCGCAGAGGGTCGCAGTGCATGAGGACGGTGCCTTGGGCGGGCCGACACGGTTTCGTGTTCCACAGTCACGCTTGTGACGGGTAATGGAGGCAGGGCCCTAGGGCCAGGGGCTTTCTCTGCTCTGCTCGCCCGCGTTGCCCACCCGTGTTTCTCCGGGGCCTTGAACAGAATCTAACATGTATGGCAACGGATCATTAACTGTATCCAGAGGAGCGGATCGAGAGGAAACCCACTCGGCCCCGAGAGGAATGCCAGGACCCAGACAGGAGAGCAGATCTGTGGCTTTGACCGCAGGCAGCAGGCCCAGCTCCCTAAGTCCCTCCTGAGGCAAGCTCCAGCCCGTGGACATAGGTTTGGTGAGTCAGACGTGCAGAGCCCTGCCCTGGCCAGTGTGGCTCAATGGATAGAGCATTGGCCTGCAGACTGAGGGGTTCTGGGTTCAACTCCGGCCAAAGCCACATGCCGGGTTGCAGGCTCCATCCCCAGTAGGGGGTGTGCAGGAGGCAGCTGATCCAGGATTCTCTCTCATCATTGATGTTTCTATCTCCCTCTCCCTCTCCCTTCCTCTCTGAAAAAAAAAAAAAGAAATGATGGGCCCTTTTGTCCTCCCAGGAGAGAGGTGCCCTTCGCTGGTCAAAGGCAGAATTGGCATCTATATATATATAAAAGCCTAAGTGGCCATCCGACTGTTCGACCGGTAGCTATGACATGCACTGACCACCAGGGGGCAGAGGCTTAACGCACAGGCATGGGAACATGGAACAGACTGATGAATCTCAGAGGGAAGGGGGGAGGGGGAGGGCGGGAAGAGATTAACCAAGGATCTTATATGAATACTAGAGGCCCGGTGCATGGATTCGTGCACCAGTGGGGTCCCTCAGCCTGATCTGCGGGGATCAGACCGAAACCGGCTCTCCGACATCCCCCAGGTGTCCCAGATTGCGAGAAGGCTCAGGCCAGGTCGAGGGCCCCCCACCGGTGCTCGAATCCATGCACCGGGCCTCTAGTCTGCACATAATTCATTGATCCTCATGTTTCTCTCCGCTGAGGCAGGCCCACCGGCCTGCAGGTCCACCTGCCATCAAGAACATCCCACGTACCACCCAGAACAGACACGTTAGAAATGTCCATCGGGTCCGGCTGTTAGAACAGACTGCTGACACAGCCGTCACCTGCTCTCCCCACGGGCTCGTCACCGTCAAAGGTTAGTGAAGTGATATTGCGGAGACACGACGTATCGCTCGCCAGGCTCTCGTCGGTTGCCACCTGGACGCAGTTGTTGCTCCTAGCAAGGGCGTTACCTCCCTCCACCTGCGGGGAGAGATCAATGCCAGGAGGAGAAAAGCAAAACACGGAACCGGCTGGGAAGACCTGTCTCACGTAACCCCAGTTCCCCACCTGCTTTCTCCCCGAGAAGTCCGCTCCCGTCCGCTTGTTCGGATGTCGAAGGCAAACAGTTTCATAGGTCCCGGGCACACCGTGTCGATTGGAGGAAAGTACACAATGTTTCCAGAAGCCACGGGCAGCCCAAAAGAATCCTATATAATAAAAGCCTGATAGGCTAAGTGTCTGGTTGTCCAGTCAGCCGTTCAACCAATCAAAGCGTAATATGCTAATGATATGCTAAGGTCACTCAAGTGCTCGTTATGATGTGCCCTGACCACCAGGGGGCAGATGATCTGACTGGTAGGTTAGCTTGCTGTTGGGGTCCAGCCGATGGGGACTGAGCAAGATGGGCTGGACACTCCCTGGAGCCCTCCCATGGTCCCTCCCCGGCTGGCCAACCTCCCACCTCCCTCCCCGGTCCCGATCGTGCACCGGTGGGGTCCTTTGACCTGGCCTGCACCCTCTCAATCCAGGACCCCTTCAGGGAGAGCCGGTTTGGGCCCAATCCCACAGGCCAGGCTGAGGGACCCCACTGGTGCATGAATTCGTGCACCGGGCCTCTGATTCTATCTATAAAGGTGACATCAAGGAAAAGTAAAGTTTGGAAGCGAGGCTCCGAGGCAGGGCTGTGCGGGGGGAGAAGGTAGCAGGCTCTTTCAGTGTCACTTGGGGTCCTGCCCAGAGGTATTTAGTTATGTTTTCCTGTCTTATCACGCAGTCACCAGACCCATGGGGCTGCCTACCATTCACAGTTAACTAATTAAAACTCACTCATTAATTTAACAATTAATTCATTTCAGAGCATGAAGATCCAACTTTGACGTCCCGCTCGCCCCGTTGTACGCGCCCCACAGCTGCGTCGGACGAGGGGCTACCCTATTACACGAGGCAGAGAGAGGGCACCCCAGATTGGCAGGGACTTCCGTGGGGCGCCGATCGATGCCAGGCTAAGACTGGCGTGTGCGTTGCTCAGCTTCCCGCAGCCGCCGGCGGACTGGTGGGCGGCCCGGCCTGTGGGTGTTTCCATCCTCAAGCGCAGTGACCTCGCCGCCCGCCAGGACGGTCCCGGCTCCGCGCTCACGGTCCCTCGTGGCCCGTGGAATCCTGTCTGCTGAAAGCTGTTCTCAACAGCGTTACTCCCGCCTCCGTTCCCTCACCGGCTGAGGCCTGGAGTGCCGTTGTTAGTGCGAGTTCATTTTATGTCGGCAGGAGGCGCTTGGGCTTAATTTTCTGAAAGTGACACGTTGACCGCGGCTGTGCAGAGAGCAACCCCTTCCTGGGGGGTTCCTAGGTGGGGGCAAGGGTCCGTGCGAAGGGGGCCCCGTATTTAAAGAGCCGAACCCTGTGCGTCTTAAACCTGAAGGCGGGGAGGCCTCCACGCACCTTGGCCAGCGATGGGAGTGGGATCGAAACGCAAGCTGTGCCTCTGCCGTTCGGGCCTCCGGGAAGCAGCTGTGGTCACCGCCCCCCCGCCCCCTCCCGCCCCCCCCCCCCCCCCCCCCCCGCTGCCCCCTCGCCACACAGAGCTCAGGGCACATCGATGTTCCTCAAGCAATTGGCGCCCTGACTGACGCCAACAGGGCGTTAGCTGTGCACGTTCCGAGCGCAGGGCCCGGGTGCCAATTGGTGTTGCCCCGCATTCAAGGCGCCTTGATTGGCACCGGAATTCTCCATGTGGGAAGAGGAACGGCTTGCGGGGCGGGGGAGGGGGAGGGACTGCTCGTAGACCGGCCGTGGGCAAACTACGGCCCGCGGGCCGGATCCGGCCCGTTCGGCTGTTCTATCCGGCCCGCGGAGCCAAAAGAGCGGAGGGTTCTCTTGCTCTCCCCTCCGCTCCTTCACCAGCAGCAGTGTTAACATGGCAACGTCGGGAAACACGGCCGCAGCTCCTTCTTCTGAGTGGGCGGATTTATATCCCCATTCAGTAGAAGGAACAACCTCTCCATCTTCCAGAGGCTCCTTGTAATGCCCGCGGACGCGTCCCCCGACATCACCCTGGGAATGCGGAGACACGTTATCGTGGTGATGTGGGGAGACACGCCCCTGGAGAGCACAGGATCAGAGCATTAGCTAAAAAGGAGACCAACAACACTGTTCCCACTGAAGTTGATGTTTTAAAGACCAAAAACCTTTCAACCCAGTCTACATTGCCATCTACATCTACGTCCCGGGCATCATTTGGAAGTTGCACTAAAGAAAATGTTTAATTTACTGTTTACACATTTTTTTCTTTTCTATTTGTTTTAGTTTTAAATTATTTTATGATATTTAAGTTTCATTTGAAAGGCTTTTGTACCTTTCCTTTGTTAGGCAATTTTATTTTGCCTTTGCCATCTTCAATAGAAGGTATGTTATTGTGCTATGATTCCTCCATTTTTTGAAGTTTCAAATTATAATAATTAGTGTTTACATTCTTCTTGTTAAAATGTTTGAAATGAATAAAACTATTGAAATAAAAAAAAAAAAGACCGTACCCTTTTATGTAATGATGTTTACTTTGAATTTATATTAGTTCACACAAACACTCCATCCATGCTTTTGTTCTGGCCCTCCGGTCCAGTTTAAGAAACCATTGTGGCCCTCGAGTCATAAAGTTTGCCCACCCCTGGGTTAGACCATCCACGTAGCCAGGACGCAGGCTCGCTGTCCCGGGGAGGCTCGCGGACGCCGCCTGTGGGTGGCTTCTGTTGTTGCTCGTGTCGCTCCCATTGTCGCAGGATCTGACGTGAGAGCTCCCCACCAGGTCACCACGCGTGGGATGAGCGGCGAGATCCCCGTGGCCCCGGCGTGGCCCCAAGACAGTGGTGGGCAAACCGCGGCTCGCGAGCCACATGTGGCTCTTTGGCCCCTGGAGTGTGGCTCTTCCACAAAAGACCACGGCCTGGGCGAGTCTGTGTTGAAGAAGTGGCGTTAGAAGAAGTTTAAGTTTAAAAAATGTGGCTCTCAGAAGAAATGTCCATCGTTGTCCTGTGGGTATTTGGCTCTGTGGACGAATGAGTTTGCCGACCACTGCCCCAAGATCACGCCCCCCACGTGGGGTTTGTTCGGGAGCAGCGCGCCCCCTGCGTCTTCCAGAGCGCCCCATCGTTATTCCCCGGGTGCCGCGTCTCCGGAAAGGTCTCCGCTCCTCCCTGTGGCCGCAGGGCATGAGGCCTCCTGTCCGGCTCTCCAGGCCGCCCCCCCCCCGCCCCCTCAGTGACCCAGGAATCCGGACTTGGAGGGAGACTTGATCTTGAGGGGCTTATTGCCAAGGGGAGCCGCGCCCGCCGGGAGGTCCGCACCCATCGCAAAGGTCCGCGGGAAAAGGGTTTCTTTTGCAAGAAGGCGTGAACCGGGCGCAAAGGAAGGGGTGCGGGAGCGCAGGACGGAGGGGTGTCCGCGTGGGACACCGGAGCCCAGCCTGTGCCGGGAGGGCGTGGGCGGCTCCGTGGAGTCCGGGGCCCAGGGCGGGTCTGGTACAGGGAGCTCTGTGACACCCGCCCCCCCCACGCTTTCGTCCCCCGGGAGTGGAGCAGGCAGCCCCGCGGCTCCGCTCTGAGGTGCAGGGCGACTCTGAGGTCTGCGGGGCCTCCTCACAGGAGAGCAAAGGGGCCGTGTTCACTGTCCCCAAGGCCACAGGCAGGAAGCGCCTCCAGGAGCAGAAACGCGGGGGTGGGGGGGGCGGGGGGGGGTGGGCAGGGGATGGTGCCTCTTGAACAGTCACTGTTTACCAGGGACACACGCTCGGCCCAATGCAGCACCATCACCTGCGCCTTCGTGGCATTTCCTCCTGACGCGCGGACACATGCGCTGACGTCTCCATTTCAGGAAACGGGACGAGGCTCAGGCATTTGTGCAGCGTCACGCATTCCGGACACTCTCCTCTGGGGACCGGATCCAGGCCTGGCAGACTCTCAAGGCCGCACTGCTCAGTGCTGTTCCAACTCCAGAGGCTCAGAAGCCGGAGCAGGAGAGCGGGCAGACAGGGAGGGAGCCAGGGAGACAGGGAGACAGGGAGACAGGGAGACAGGGAGACAGAGAGACAGGGAGAGAGGGAGACAGGGAGGGATACAGGGAGACAGGGAGACAGGGAGACAGGGAGACAGAGAGACAGGGAGACAGAGAGACAGGGAGAGAGGGAGACAGGGAGGGAGACAGGGAGACAGGGAGCCAGGGAGGGAGACAGGGAGATAGGGAGACAGGGAGACAGAGAGACAGGGAGACAGAGAGGGAGACAGGGAGACAGGGAGACAGGGAGGCAGGGAGACAGGGAGGGAGACAGGGAGGGACACAGGGAGACAGGGAGGGAGACAGGGAGACAGGGAGGGAGACAGGGAGACAGGGAGACAGGGAGACAGGGAGGGACACAGGGAGACAGGGAGGGAGATAGGGAGACAGGGAGACAGGGAGACAGAAAGGGACACAGGGAGACAGGGAGGGAGATAGGGAGACAGGGAGACAGGCAGACAGGGAGGGAGACAGGGAGGGAGACAGGGAGGGAGATAGGGAGACAGGGAGGGAGACAGGGAGACAGGGAGACAGGGAGACAGGGAGACAGGGAGACAGGGAGACAGGGAGGGAGACAGGGAGACAGGGAGACAGGGAGACAGGGAGACAGGGAGGGAGACAGGGAGACAGGGAGACAGGGAGACAGGGAGACAGGCAGACAGGGAGGGAGACAGGGAGACAGGGAGACAGGGAGGGAGCCAGGGAACCAGGGAGACAGGGAGACAGGGAGACAGGGAGACAGGGAGGGAGACAGGGAGACAGGGAGACAGGGAGACAGAGAGACAGGGAGACAGAGAGACAAGGAGACAGGGAGACAGGGAGACAGGGAGACAGGGAGGGAGACAGGGAGACAGGGAGACAGGGAGACAGGGAGACAGGGAGACAGGGAGACAGGGAGGGACACAGGGAGACAGGGAGGGAGACAGGGAGACAGGGAGGGAGACAGGGAGGGAGACAGGGAGGGAGACAGGGAGACAGGGAGACAGGGAGGGAGACAGGGAGACAGGGAGACAGGGAGACAGGGAGACAGGGAGACAGGGAGGGAGACAGAGAGAGGGCTCTTTTCTCCTGTTCAGGCCTCACCACCTCCCCCACCTCCATCACCTCCACCTCCCCACCTCCCCCGCCTCTGCTGGGCCCTTCCTGTCCAGGCTTTTATTTCGGTGTGTCTGTCCTGTCTGTCCCCTCCCAGACATCTCTCCCCCGGAGCCGTGCTGGCGTCTGCTCGGCCCAGCCCCGCTGCTCCGCCCGCTCCGCTCTGCCCGGCTGGGACATAGCATCATCACGCATGAGCTCGGCCAGGGAAGGTGCGGGCGATGTTCTCCAGAAACACACCCGTCACAGTCCATTTGCCGCCAGGAAATGGAGTTTGAAGGCGCTTTAATTACCATCATTGCTTTTGGACGGGTCTGTGCTGTGATTTGCAAAATCTGCAATTCCCTTGACACCCTGGGAGCTGGCTCTGAACCCGATTCTCCTGAACCCACGGCGGGAAGAACCACACCGCCAAGGTCACGGGCACGCCACTCCCGCCACCTGGGAGCCGCGGCTCTCCTGCCCTGGGGCTGCCCCGGCACCTCCTCCTGGGCGGGCGGGCCGGGAAGGCCAGGAGGGCACCCCCATCCCGCCTGGCTGTCCCCGGAGCGGTCCGTGCGCAGTGCGGCCATCGGGCTGGGTCTTCCCGGAGGACGTGCGAGGCTTTGCTGGGAGGAAGCAGGTGCGTTCCTCCGCCCGCCCTCCGGCCTGGGCTGGGTCTGCAGATGAGCCCGGCCGAGCCAGGTTAACCAGAGAAACAGCCCCGCCCCAGGAGTGACCCAGAAGGTCGCTCAGAACTTGGGCCAAACACCAACCAGGGGAGAGGCTGGGAGGCGAGCTGTGGGGTGTGGGGTGATGTGGGCCGAGGCCGGGACGCGTGTGGCAAGCAGGGCGGCTGGGTCAGGGCCTTATGCGGGTGAACGTCCTGCTTTCTCTGCCTGCGGGCTCCTTAGCGTCCTGTCTCCAGGGCAGGGCGAGGGCGCGTCCCTGTGAGGAGAGGTCCCTATCCATGCCAACGCCCTCTACAGGGGGAGCCCCGGGCCGTGTGCAGAGCCGGCGCTGGGTCTGCAGCTCTCACGGGCCTTCCCCGCACTGGGACAGCCGGTGCCCCTCCAAGTCCAACATGGCAGCAGCCTGGCGCACCCCGTTACGGATCCAGGTGCTCCCCCAAGGAGAGAGAGCCCGAGCCTCCGGGGCCTCATTTGGAAATGGGGTCTTTCCAGAGGCACCAGGAGGCCTGGGCAGACCCCCATCCGATAGGAGTCTGTCCTCACCCCAAGGGGACTGAGGCCCAGGGACACGCCTGAGGACGAAGGCCGTGAACCTCGCAGCCGGGGGAGGCGGGCACAGTCTCCCTCGCGGCCTGCCTGGAGCCGGGAGAGAATCCATGTCTAAGCCGCGCTGTCTGGGCCGGGGACACGGACGGAACCTCCCCCCCCCGCCCCGGAGGGGCAGGAGCAGGTGGTGATGCCCGCAGGCAGCGTCCGGGGTACCTGCTCCGTGGCCGGCTCTGCCAAGGCCTGTCCCCGGCAGCAGCATCGCTGCGGGGGGAAAGCGTCCAAAGAGGGGGGTCACTGCGTCCTGAGGTGCCTGTCACTCGGTCACGCGGGCCTGAGCGCGGCTCTCGGACGGCACCCCCCGCCTGCTCCCATCAACCCTCATCACAGCGACCAAGCTGTCCCCCAACTGTCCTCCTCGCCTGGGGCTGTCCCTTCCTCCGGGCGGGGTCACTCGAGCAGGACGGACGGGTGGCCTCACTTGTGTTTAGAAGACGCTCTTCTGTAATCCTCACCCCCACCCCCCGCCCCCAACAGGGCACCTTCCACTCCTTCGTTACCCCTGCAGGGCCGACCTGGGGCCCGGACGACAGTCACAGAGTGCCCCCTTCCCCCTGCCTCCTGGGGAGCAAGGTCCCCGGAAACGGAGACGCCCCTCCTTTGTGGCTTTGAGCTTCCGTCTTTGGGGGACAGAGGTGTATCTCGGGGAGCACCCGGCTTTCCCTCTTCCCTGGGAGGCTGCTCGGAACCTCTGCCCACGGAGATGTGATCAGCGATCTCTCGTCTTGGCAGCGTCATCGATAAAGAGCGTCGCTGTGAACACAGGTTCCCCCTGAGCGACTTACAAAGGCTCCGCCGGTCAGAGCTGCCCTCGGACTCCCCACTTCCCGAGGTTTGCAACTCCTCCTGCCGGTGGAAGGGGTGGGGGGCGGGGGGCTGCCTCTGGATTAGAGGTGCATAGAGTTGTGTCTTCCCGATGTCTGGGTCCTCCCCGGCTCAGCCAGCAGCCACACCCCCCACGGACGCCAGCGGGAGGGCTGAGTGAGAAGCACACCCACCTGTCCACGCTCAGATACGGCGGGGAGATCAAGTAGAGTGACAGCGAGACTTTGCGTGGCGGTCTTGCGAGCGCGGGCGTCTGGGGGAGCAGCAGGCCGGCGTGTGCGGCAATCACAGGCAGTTTATCCGTAGACGTGAGAGTCCCCCCCGCTTCCTCATTGGCTGCATGCTCCAGGGTTAGCAGCCCCCCCCCCCAACATGTCACCCAGTCTTATTTTCCCCTTTAAGGGCCGAGGCCTTTCCTAGTTGGCTCCGCTCCCGTGGTCCGGCTGTGACGGGCGGGTCTTCGGGGGCCTGTGCTGCTGGTCACCTGGACGGCTCCTTGTTCTCGCACCCCCTCCCGCCCCCCCCCCATCTGTCCGCCCTGGGAGCATTCAGTGACACTTTCCTCCATGAGAAGCTGACTCGCTGAGGGTGGCTCACCGGGCCCGTTCCCGACACCTGTCCCGGGGGCTGACCGGCGTGTCCCCATCGAGGGGACCCGGATTCCAGGCCCGGTCGGTTTTACGGACTTCCTCTCCCCCTTCTCCCACCACCAACCCAAACACGCCGTGGCTCGGGCTCCCCGAGGATGAGGACTACAGAGCAGCACCCAACACATTCCGTGCAAGGCCCCGCCTGAAACTGTGGGGAGGAAATGGCACTCCCACCGCGGACACGCCGTGTGCTGAGAGGTGGCTGCTGGGATACGTGGGTGTCTCAATGGGCGCGCAGAGGGACACGGAGGCCTTCAGTCACGCGGAATGGGAGGAGATGAAGTCGTCTTGACTGAGGGGACCCCCGCTGACCCGAAGCTCCTCCATCTATCTATCATCTATCATCTATCTATCATCTATCTATCATCTATCATCGATCATCTATCTATCTATCTCCTATCTATCTATCTATCATCTATCTATCTATCATCTATCTATCTATCTTCTATCTATCTATCTATCATCTATCTATCTATCTATCTATCTATCATTTATCTATCATCTATCTCCTATCTATCATCTAGCTATCATCTATCTCCTATCTGTCATCTATCTCCTATCTATCATCTATCTATCTATCTATCTATCATCTATCTCCTATCTATCATCTATCTCCTATCTATCTATCATCTATCTATCTATCTATCTCCTATCTATCTATCTATCTATCTATCTATCATCTATCTCCTATCTATCATTTATCTATCTATCATCTATCTATATCATCTATCTATCATGTATCTCTCCTCTCCCTCTCTCCCCGGTCTAGACACGGATGTAAATCTTTTCAAACTTGAAGACATCACTCCCCTGGTGCTGGAAGCTACCCATTGTCTACACTATCGTGAAAGTGCAGCAGGGAGCACAGAAGGCTGTTGGACCTTGGGCTTTAGCAAGGGCTAAAAGCTGTGCACGGATTGTTCTGTCGAGACAGTGGTGGCTCAAGGCCATCCCCTAACCTGATAATCTGTTACTGTTTACCACTTACCTTTGATATACGTGTTTGCTTTGCTAAAGGGCAAATGTATATTCTAGTGCAGTGGTCGGCAAACTCATTCGTCCACAGAGCCAACTATCAACAGGACAACGATTGACATTTCTTTGGAGAGCCAAGTTTTTTAAACTTAAACTTCTTCTAACGCCACTTCTTCAACATAGACTCTCCCAGGCCGTGGTATTTTGTGGAAGAGCCACACTCCAGGGGCCAAAGAGCCACAAGTGGCTCGCAAGCCGCAGTTTGCCGACCACTGTTCTAGTAAATAAAAAGCTATGGGTCTGGAGATTCGGGGAGCCCCTCCACTAGAGAGTGGTCTCCACCTGGCTCCCCATGCCTTCTAGATTTATATTTCTTGTCTACTATATCCATTTGTGCGTGACCGCTTCTCCAGACCTTGAACCCAACCTGCGTGGGTCACGGCTTCACACCACGGCAGAGTAAGAACTGC
This sequence comes from Plecotus auritus, assembly GCF_963455305.1. NCBI lineage: Eukaryota > Metazoa > Chordata > Mammalia > Chiroptera > Vespertilionidae > Plecotus > Plecotus auritus. Next base: position 2,191,762 of record NC_137771.1, on the reverse strand, counting down.
TCTCACCTGGGGGCAGGTAAGTGAGCAACAGGGTCAGGCCTGATTCATAGATGCTTTATGGCCTCGATTTTCCCTTTGGTTAGAAGGAAGGAGGGAAGGGAGGGAGGAAGGAGGAAGTGAGGAAGGAAGGAAAGAAGGAAGGGAGGGAGGGAGGAAAGGAGGGAGGAAGGAAGGAAGGGAGGGAGGGAGGGAGGGAGGGAGGGAGGAAGGAGGAAAAGAAGGAAGGGAGGGAGGAAGGAAGGAAGGGAGGGAGGAAGGGAGGGAGGGAGGGAGGGAGGGAGGAAGGGAGGGAGGGAGGGAGGAAGGGAGGGAGGGAGGGAGGAAGGGAGGAAGGGAGGGAGGGAGGGAGGAAGGGAGGAAGGGAGGGAGGGAGGAAGGGAGGAAGGGAGGGAGGGAGGGAGGAAGGGAGGAAGGGAGGGAGGGAGGGAGGAAGGGAGGAAGGGAGGGAGGGAGGAAGGAAGGGAGAAAAGAAGGGAGGAAGGAGGAAGTGAGGAAGGAAGGAAAGAAGGAAGGGAGGGAGGAAGGGAGGAAGGGAGGAAGGGAGGGAGGGAGGGAGGAAGGGAGGAAGGGAGGGAGGGAGGAAGGGAGGGAGGGAGGAAGGAAGGAAGGGAGGAAGGGAGGGAGGGAGGGAGGTAGGAAGGGAGGAACGGAGGGAGAGAGGAAGGAAGGGAGGGAGGGAGGGAGAAAGGGAGAGAGGAAGGGATGAAGGGAGGGAGGGAGGAAGGAAAGAAGGAAGGGAGGGAGGAAGGGAGGGAGGAAGGGAGGGAGGGACGGAGGGAGGGAGATTGGGCTGAGCAGTGAATCCCAGCTGAAGGTGTGCGTGGGGTCGGAGGGAGGGGGGCGGAGAGGAAGCCAGGGACCCGGGTCTGTTTAGTCCACTGGGTCCTTGAAGCAGCGGTGGAGTTGGAGGGGGAGGGAGTCTTCCCGCCCAATAGCAGGAAAGTTAATACTTTATCAACATCTCCGCACCTTCTCCTTAATTCCAGGTCTGTTGAGAGGAACGCGACCTGCCTGCTCACAGGAGACCCTCAGCGCCCACCGTTCCCAGCAAGCGGTCCCTCTCGTGTGTTACAGGGGTCCTCAAACTTTTTAAACAGGGGCCAGTTCACTGTCCCTCAGACCATTGGAGGGCGGGACTATAGTTTTAAAATAAACAAATTCCTGTGCGCACTGCGGGCCTGGGACGCGTCGGCTGCTAAGCAGGACAGGCAGCGGCACCCGGAGGGCCGGATCCATGTCCTCAGCGCGCTGCATGTGCCCCGCGGGCCGTAGTTTGAGGACGCCTGGTTAGGAGGTCCCACCTGCGTCCTGTGGACACGCACGCCTTTCGGAACGCTGGCGGGCTGAGGCCGTGCTGCCCGGGGAGAGGCAGGGAGAGAATGGCTCCGAAGGAGGCTCCAGCCGTGCCAGCCAGATGCTCGGGAAGCGGCCGTCCATGGACCGGAGCCCACCCCGCCCCAGCGCAGAGCCTGGCCCACGTGCCGGCGCCAGGGAAGCACAGGGCCCGCCATATGGCAGCACCGTGGGCGCCAGGCTGCCCTGGCCGGGGTCCGAGGCCGGTGGCGCGTTTCCACAGCGCGCGCTCCAACCCGCTGCTGGGGAGCTGGGCCAGGGGCTGCGAGGCCCGGGAAGATGCCAGAGCCACTGGGGTCGGGGGCAGGCTCGGCTCTGGGAGCTCAATGGGGAGCCACGAAGGGGCCCGTCACACTGCGCTCGGCCGGGAGCATTTGAACACGTTTCTCCCCAAAGCCGCGCAGGAGCCCATGCGGGTGGGGGAGGCGCCAGCCCTCTGACAGGTTAATTAATATTCATTAGTCAGCGGGGCACACGCTGAGCGGTTTATCACTGGTTCGTTAGTTTCAGCCACATAAACGGTAAGACCATCATTCTCGTCCGCTGCGGTGACGGGGCCTGGGAACTGCGGGGTGAAGCCGGTGCTTCGGGGCCCGCGAAGGACGAGGCCGGTCCTGCTGGGGCAGGAGAGCAGCGGTCCCGCCCGCGCCTGCCAGCTGCCGGCCTGGACCCGGAGACAGCCGCTGGGGGACTGTATCCTGCGTGTCACGTGGCCTCTGTCTCCACCACTTCCTGCTACTGCGGTGCACGTGCGAGGGCATGTGCATGTGCAGGGGTGTGTGTTCGTGCATGCCTCTGTGTGCACATGCATATGTGTCTACACCTGTGTGCACATGTGTGTGGGTGCATATGTGCATGGAAGTGTATATGTGCTGCTGTGCGTGCAGGTGTGAGTGTGTGTATGCATATGTGTGTGGGGCATATATGTGCATGGAAGTGTGTGCATGTGTGTGCATGTGTGTGCATGTGTATGTGCAGCTGTGTCTACACCTGTGTGCGCATGTGTGCACATGTGTGTGTGGTGCATATGTGCATGGAAGTGTATATGTGCTGGTGTGTGTACAGGTGTGTGTGTGTCTACACCTGTGTGCACGTGTGTGGGGGTGCATATGTACATGGAAGTGTATATGTGCTGCTGTGTGTGCAGGTGTGCGTGTGTGTGTGTGCACATATGTGGGGGGCACATATGTGCATGGAAGTGTGTGCATGTATGTGCATGTGTGTGCATGTGTGTGGAGTTAACCCCCTGTACCGCAAGTCCTCTCACTGAGCAGGTCACTCCGGAGGGCCTGCTGCCGGCGTTGTCCTGGTAAAGGCCTCCCAGGCGCGTGCTCCATCCTGCCTGCTCTCCTGCGAGCTCTCCGGGGCTGGAGTAACTCGAGGCTTGAGGCTCGGCGTTCGATGCCTCTGACCTAGTCTTCGGAGACGTGGCCGGAACGTTTGAGTCCTCCCAAGTCCTTCAGTGACGTCCTGACCCGGCGTGGCTGCAGGGGGAGCTGGGGCCACTGAGGAAGTCATTACGGCTAAATGAAGTCACAGGTGGGGCCCTGGCCCACTAGGATTAGTGCCCTTCGAAGCCGAGAACCCGAGCTCTGACCCCACGTGCACGTGTGCAGAGAGGCAGGGAGAGGCCGGGGGGTGGGGGGGGAGCCCAGGGAAGCTGGGGCCACGGTCTTGGACCTCCAGCCTGCAGAACTGTGAGAAACAGCATCTGTCTAGTGACCCAGCCCGCCGTGTTCTGTTAAGATGGCCGAGCAGATGAATATATGCCACATGCCTGTAAATTACACACGAGCACACACACATACACACCCACACGCACACACGTGCATGTATGCACACACACGCACATGCATACACACACAATACACACATGAATACCGGGGAGCCTGGACCCACTTGGTCACAGGTAGCAGAGAAAGCCAGGTTCTGAAAGGGGAACTTCCGGAGCAGCTCTGACCTTGAACTGAACGAAGGAAAGCAGAGTGCGGACTCCGCCCCCCGGGAGGCCCCCGTGCACACGCGTGTGACAAACTAAACCAGGACGCAGTCAGCTCCTGCGGACGCCGTGACCCTCCACAGCTCTCCGTACAATCCTCATTTCTAAAAAACCTTTACTGGTTGTTGAGAGCGTTACAGATGCCCCTCCTTTCCCGCCATTGCCCCCCAGTCTCTGAGTGTGGGCGGCCCCAGGAGGGGGCCTCAGCCCGGCAGCCCTGCAGCTCCGCCCGACGGTCTGCGACGCGGGCCCCTGGGCGGGCGGCAGGCCATCCAGTCCGCACCAGCGACGCTCTCCGAGGACAGGACGCTCTCCTGCTCGTTCCTCCTCCCAGAAGCCCCGCTGTCTTGGGGTGGCTTTGCACCTTCCCACAGGAGGTTTCAGACAGTAAATGACTGTGTTTGTACCGGTAAGTGTGTCTCAGCCATACAGAAAGGCGTCATTACACACAAAATATGCACATCCAGACAGACTGCATTTGTGGACTGTTATTCACATCTATGTTATTCAAACTACATTTGGAAGTGAGCATTCTGTTGAAAAGATTTATCTATGCTGATTCATACTAAACTCCCTGAATTCCTTTTCACGGACCGAGAAAACCCAGGGTGTTTCTATGCTGTGGTTTCTCTTACAAACCACCCCTCCCAGTTTTCACTGTAACAGGTAAACTCGGGGGACGCCTGACCACCTGCCCTGTTGGAGGGAACCGCAGGCACCAGGCGAAACTGCTCCCTTGTGTTTCAGTGCCCACACACGATGGAAGCTCAGGACAGACACCAGCCTGTACTGGCCTGAATGGCAACTTCTCAGGGCCTTTCACCCGGAAGGTCGACCACAGCCCCACAAACCCTAATCCTAACCCTAACCCTCACCCTAACCCTAGCCCTAACATTAACCTCTAATTCTAACCCTAACCCTAACCCTAACCCTAACCCTAAAATTAACCTCTAATCCCAACCCTAACCCTAACCCTAGCCCTAACCCTAACCCTAGCCCTAACCCTAACCCTAACCCTAATCCTAACCCTAACCCTAACCCTAAAATTAACCTCTAATCCCAACCCTAACCCTAACCCTAGCCCTAACCCTAATCCTAGCCCTAACCCTAACCCTAATCCTAACCCTAGCCCTAACCCTAGCCCTAACTCTAACCCTAGCCCTAACCCAAAAGGTTGACCACAGCCCCACAAACCCTAATCCTAACCCTAACCCTAGCCCTAGCCCTAACCCTAACCCTAAAATTAACCTCTAATTCCAACCCTAACCCTAACCCTAGCCCTAACCCTAACCTTAACCCTAAACCCTAATGCTAACACCTACCCTAACCCTAACCCTAACCCTAACACTAAACCCTAACCCTAAACCCTAATGCTAAAAACCTAACCCTAACCCTAACCCTAAAAACTAACACTAACCCCTAACCCTAAACCCTAACCCTAAGCCTAACCCTAACCCTAAACCCTAATCTTAATGCTAAACTCTAACTCTAAACTCTAAACCTACCCCTAACCCTAAACTCTAACACTAAATCTAACCCTAACCCTAAAGAGTAACCTTAACCCTATCCCTAAATCCTAACACTACCCTAAACCCTAACACTAAATGCTACGCCTAACCCTAACTCAAAACCTAACCCAACCCTAACCCCTAACCCTAAATCCAACCCTAACCCTAAATCCTAACCCTAACCCTAAACCCTAACACTAAATGCTGACCCTAACCCTAACCCTAACTCAAAACCTAACCCTAACCCTAACCCCTAACCCTAAATCCAACCCTAACCCCTAACCCTAAATCCCAACACTACCCTAAACCCTAACACTAAATGCTGACCCTAACCCTAAACCCTAACTCAAAACCTAACCCTAACCCTAACCCCTAACTCTAAACCCTAACTCTAACCCTAAATCCAACCCTAACCCCTAACCCTAAATCCTAACACTACCCTAAACCCTAACACTAAATGCTACGCCTAACCCTAACCCTAACTCAAAACCTAACCCTAACCCTAACCCCTAACTCTAAACCCTAAACCCAACCCTAACCCTAAACTCTAACCCTCACCCTCACCCTCACCCTCACCATCACCCATATCCAGTCCCCGGGAATCCACACAGACGCTAGGGCTGCTGTTGGCAGAGCCCAGGCCTGTGTTTCTTTTTGTTTTAATTCTTTATCATTTAAAGTATTACATGTGTCTCCTTTCCCCCACTGACCTCCCCCCAGCCCCTCCCCCCGCAGCACGTGCCCTCACCCCGCTGTCTGCCCATCGCCTGGCCGTGTTTGCATGTCGCTGACCTGTTCCGAGGCCCCGTCTCCTCAGATCCGGGGTTTGGCTGCGGGGACGCTTCTTGCAGACAGACAGCGGAGCCCGTGTGCGCAGATGGGGCCCATGGAGAAGAAAGGACTCTGGTCCCACCTTCTGTTCCCAACGCAATCAGCAGGACGATTGTTCTCCGCGCCCCCAGGAAGCCAGCAGACACCCAAACAAAGGCGCGCCCTGGGGCAGCCAGCAGCTGTTCAGGCAGAAGGCTGCGTCTCCTTCCCAGGATGTACCCCCCCTGCCCCCAAACGTATTCTCTCCCCCGCCCGCCCTGTTCCAGGGAGACACATCTTGTGGATGCTCAGCTTCCAGACACAATGAAGTCCCAGCAGCCACGGAGGGCGGGGCCCGGGAAGAAAACTTAAATCTGACAAGCATGTCCGAGGGCTTATTGGGGGCTTCTCATTCCAGATAATAACTGCCTCCTGCCCCGGGGTGGCCCTGAGGTCAGGGGGCACACCCTCCCTTCACCGGGTGTGTGACAGCTGTGGGGCAGGACCCCTCTACCTGAAAATCCCGGTGATGATGGCTCGGCTGGTGGCACGGGCCGGGGAGGGATTGAATGAGTGAAGGTGGACGTTTAGGACAAGTCACGGGGCGGATAGAGTGCCCGATAAATGGTGGGGGTGAATAAGCCACAGCATCCCCAACAAAAGTACCATTTAAAAAAAAGATATTTGATTGATTTCAGAGAGGAAGGGAGAGGGAGAGAGAGAGGGAAACATGAATGATGAGAGAGAATTCCCGGGCCAGTGCCCTGACAAGGGAATCGAACCCTGACCTCCTGGTTCATAGGTTGACGCTCAGCCACTGAGCCCCGCCGGCCGGGCAAAACCACCGTTTTAAAAGCAAACGAACTCATGCTAATGACCATGACCTTGGTTCACTGAATAAAAGAAACGATATTCAGTGTTTTCTCAGCAGATGGAAGGTGAGTACACTATAACTCAATGATGATGAATACAAATGTAAATATGCCTATCTATCGTTATTAAAACGTGAAAAGCGGCATAATTATCAAGGCCTTGGTTCACGAAGGAAGAAACGGTGTCCGGAATGTTCGGCGTTTTCTCAGAAAGTGAAAACGGTGACTCGGACGTTTCGGCCTCATTTTTATCCCAAACTGTCACACAGAAGGCGTATCGCAGGCGCCAGGTACGTTACAGCATCACTTCCCCAAAGCGCTTTCCTCCGCATCAGTGAATTCCCGTGGGAATGGTACGCGTGTGAGGAAGTGTGTTCGGTCCACGCTGGCTTCAGGGAAGGGAAGCAGGGACTTCCTCCTTGGGTCCTGGACTTGGAACCTAGAGGCAATTGTTCCTGCCGAAAACGAAGAGGAGACCTGGAGAAGCAGCAGCAGCAGAGCCCTTCGAGCGGGGAATGCGGGGAGGAAGGGTGGCGGGAGAAGCCGGGAGAGGAAGGGGGCCCTGGCCTTCCGCATCCCCTCTCCCCGGAGACCGTCCACAATTTGGAAGACACAGCTGAGAAGCTCAACGACGTTGTTGAGCTGAAGAGTCGGAGGACGATTGGGACAAAGTCACAGCGGAAGCCCGATGTGGGGAGCCCTGGGAAGCCCCTGTACTTGGTGTCGAAACCCCAGAGCAGGCATGTCAAACGCAAAGGCTCACACGGGCCAAATAAACGAGGCATGTGGCCCACAGGCCACGGGTTGGACATGCGTGCCCTAGAGTCACGTGCCAGCAGGAAGGCGGGTGGTCAATAAGTGACGTCTTTCTGGGACGAAGCCTTTCTTTTTTTTTTTTTAATATATTTTTATTGATATTTTACAGAGAGGAAGGGAGAGGGATAGAGAGCTAGAAACATCGATGAGAGAGAAACATTGATCAGCTGCCTCCTGCACACCTCCCACTGGGGATGTGCCCGCAACCAAGGTACATGCCCTTGACTGGAATCGAACTCGTGACCCTTCAGTCCGCAGGCCGACGCTCTATCCACTGAGCCAAACCGGTTTCGGCTGGGACGAAGCCTTTCTTGACATTTTCTTAAATCGCTGAGTTGGATTGAGACAAAGCCTGTGTGCTGAACTGTCTGCCAGACGTAGCATACTTCTTTGTGGGCAAAGTTAACGTCATCCGAGGCCACCGGTCATGTCCACGATGTTTTGGATACAATCTCCAACTCCTAATAAAAAATAACCAGGTGGCAAACAAGCCTGGGCAACATTGATGAAAACCAAGAGAATTCGCAGCTAGAATAGATCCAATAGGGAAACCAGAAATTGAAAATACCAGATACCAACTTTATAATATGCACTTCGTATGTTCAAGAAATAAAGCGACAAGATTGAAATTTTTGGCAAAGAGGTAAAGGCCGGCCCTGACCAGTTTGGCTCAGTGGATAGAACGTCGGCCTGTGGACTGAAGGGTCCTGGGTTCGATTCCGGTCAAGGGCATGTACCTTGGTTGTGGGCACATCCCCAGTGGGGGGTGTGCAGGAGGCAGCTGATCGATGTTTCTTTCTTATCGATGTTTCTGACTCTCTATCCCTCTCCCTTCCTCCCTGTAAAAAATCAATAAAATATATTTTTTTAAAAAAAGAAGTAAAGACCATAAGAATATATAATGATCACTATCAAACCCTCAATGCGCGGATTTAATAGACTAAACACACGTGGGAAGAACTGGGGCTCTGACACTGTCGCCGGAAGGAAGACACAGAGTAACAAGAGGCCTGACGTGTGAAGAACAACCAGAGACGGAAGAAAAACACCGGGGAGTCAGGTGAGCTTGGGGTTCCAGAGAAGACGGCGTGGAGTAGGAAAGGCGATCTTAGGGCTTCCCGGGACTCAGGAGAGATATCCAGCCACTGGGACAGGAAGCACGTGACCTTCAAAGGCGTCAAGGTCAGACAGACAGTGCGTTCCACAGCAGGAGCAGCAGAGGGGAGAGGGTGTGGAGACACGGCCTCGTGCTGGAAGGGATGCCGATGAGCAAGGGGAATGTTCAAGACGAAGGCGGGCCGCAGTGTTCTCCAACAGATAAACCTCTGCTCACTCATAGGTAGCAGACTTTATTAAAGGGAAACACCAGGAGATAGACACTGAGTGGCCAGATGATGATGATCTCTGAACACATAATAATCTGGCCACTCAGTGTGTGTGTGTGTGTGTGTGTGTGTGTGTGTGTGTATGTATATATATATTGGAGGCCTGGTGCATGAATTTGTGCATGGGTGGGGTCCAGCCAGCCTGGCCAGGGGGAGAGGACATGGGTGGCTGGCTGGCCTGCCTGCTGGTTGAACTCCTGGTTGAGGGGACAATTTGCATATTAGCCTTTTATTATATAGGATCTACACTGAGTGGCCAGATGATTATGCGTTCAGAGACCATCATCATCTGGCCACTCCGTGTGTGTATACATAAAATGAGAATACACAGAAACAACCTCGTAGTATATGAGTGAGGAGAGCGATGCATGGCCGTAACGTACCCTAAGGTCCTTGCCTTGTTCCAGGAGAGATTAAATGATCACGGGATGTTACACCGAATTCCAAGGTAACCAGCGTAAGAACAGCGAGGGTTTGCAACAACCAAACGAAACGGGGCTGAGGGGCTGGAAGGACATGACACAAAACTCCTCAGTAAATCCAAGGAAAGCCAGGGCAGGCAGCGAAACATAGCTGTGGCCAAGAGGACATATTGCCCCTGTGGTGGTTGAAACCTCACCTGTCTGAATTACACTAGACGTAAATGGACTGCGAACTCCCACGGAAAACCGCAAAATGCTGCTCACAAAAGTCAGAAGCATGTGAACAGAGTGAATCAAGTCACAGGAGCCGTAAAGAGCCCTTACAAGTCAACACAAAAATAAAGACAAACAACCCGGTTAAAAAGGCGCAAGAGCCCTGGCTGGTGTTGCTCAGTGGATAGAGTGTCGGCCTGTGGACTGAAGGGTCCCGGGTTCGATTCCGGTCCAGGGCACATGCCAGGGTTGCGGGCTCGATCCCCAGTGTGGGGCGTGCAGGAGGCAGCCGATCCATGATTCTCCCTCATCATTGATGTTTCCATCTCTCTTTCCCTCTCCCTTCCTCTCTGAGATCAATATAAAAAATATATATTTTAAGAAAGGTGCAAGAAACGATACTTCCCAGGTGATACTATGTCATCCTCAGCAGAATAACTAAAGTTAAAGGGTCCGACAGGACCCACTCCAATACGTATTCACCGCAGGCAGGGGTACACCCTAGGAGAGCCACATTGAGCAGCTGTTTGGTATCGTCCATTTAAATGCACCCTACCGGACCATCTAACAGTGCCTCTCCCGGGTATATGTGCAACGGAAATGCATGCACACACTTCGTGAAGGACAGTGACAGAAACGTTCACAGCAGCATCGTCTAGAACAGCCTTGGGCAAACTACGGCCCGCGGGCCGGATCCGGCTGTTCTATCCGGTTCTCTTGCTCTCCCCTCCGCTCCTTTACTTTGAATTTATATTAGTTCACACAAACACTCCATCCATGCTTTTGTTCCGGCCCTCCGGTCCAGTTTAAGAACCCATTGGGGCCCTCGAGTCAAAAAGTTTGCCCACCCCTGGTCTAAAATCTTCTCCAGAGGAAAATGATCCCAAAGGCTGTTGATGTCAGAATGGGCAGACACGTTTGATATAGACAATGGAACACTATATAGCCAAGAACAAGAATAAACCAAGCTCCATCCCACCAATGCATGGATCTCACCAAGGTGTACCGGTTACTAATGCGGATTTTTTCCAATCGATGGAGTTACACATATGTGGATATTTATGCAATTCGATATGTATGCTATTTTGTTGTATTGACAGCAAGCTTCAAAACGTTCTATGTCAAATTTTCTGAAGGTGTTAACATCATATTTTTATGCTTAAAAACGTTGAATTTCGTGCCCCCAAAAAGAGCATTTGCAGGAAGTTTTAATTCATTATTTTGAAGAAAACTGTTGCTGAAAGTTATCGTATACTTCAGGAAGCTTATGGTGAACATTCTCCATCTCAAGATACTCATGAACGCTGGTTTAAACGTTTTAAAAGTGATGATTTTGATGTGAAAGACAAAGAATGTCCAGGTCAACTGAAAAAGTTTGAAGACCAACAATGACAAGCATTATTGAATGAAGATGCCTGTCAAACTCAAAAACAACTTGCAGAAAGATTAAACGTTGCTCAGCAAAGAATTTCCCATTGTTTACAAGCAATGGGAAAGATTTTAAAGGAAGGAAAATGGGTGCCCCATCAACTGAACGAAAGACATGGAAAACTGAAAAGTCATCAGTAAAATGTTGCTTCAACGGCACGAAAGAAAGTCTTTTCTGCATCGAATTGTGACTGGCGATGAGAAGTGGATTTATTTTGAGAATTCCAAATGCACAAAATCATGGGTTGATCCAGGTCGACCATCAACATCGACTGCAAGGCCAACTCGCTTCGGAAAGAAGACAATGCTCTGCGTTTGGTGGGATCAGGAAGGTGTGGTTTATTATGAGCTTCTAAAACCAGGTGAAACCGTTAATACTGATCACTACTGACAACAAATAATCAATGTGAACCACGCTTTGATTGTAAAACGACCAGAATGGGCCAGAAGACACGGCCAAGTAATTTTGCTTCATGATGACGCACCGTCACACACTTCAAAACCAGGTAAAGACACGTTAAAAGATCTTGCCTGGGAAGTATGAACCCACCCGCTGTGTTCACCAGCCCTTGCTCCTTCAGATGACCACTTGTTCTGATCGATGGCACACACACTTTCTGAGCAGCACTTCAGAACGTACGAAGAAGTGGAAAATTGGGTCTCTGAATGGTCTGCCTCAAAACAAGAAACGTTCTATTGGGACAGTCTCCACAAATTACCTGAAAGATGGGGAAATGTGTAGCTAGCGATGGACATCACTTTGAATAAAGCACTTTTGATGTTTCTCTTGAATTTATTGTGTTTTCTTGGATGACAAAATCCGCATTAGTAACCGGTACACCTACCTCACACGTCAGTTCGCATCAAGTTCGAAACCGGAAAGCTGCACCGTGGGGGTAGCAGCGGGGACAGCAGCCTTCTCGGAGGCGCTGGAGCAGAACTGAGCTGGGGGTTGGGAGGGAGCGCGAGAGAACATCGGACCGCCCTCACTGCTCTCTGTCTTCTATGAGGATGAATTCGCGGCTCACTCGGTGGTCGTTCATGAAGATGCCATTCAGGTGTGTCTGTCCTGCTTCATCCAGGCCCTGTTTCGATTTTGTAGAAGTTTCCTCAAAGGGCGAGTAAGGGCAGGGGTCCCGGGAGCCGTTAACGTACACTCTGCGTCTTCAAACGGGGGGCGGGGGGGGCAGCGTCCACAGCATTTCCCATACGTACCCGATCACAGACAAAGCGCTGGAGGCCGTCTGGTTTCCCGGGAACACCTGGGAATCGCTGCATCGCCTGGGAGGCCGTGTCCTCCACAGCGAGCCTTCTGCTGCTCCTGCCGTTTGCCAGGCATCAGCAAGAGCGGACGTTATTTGACCCAGGGGTGGCCACCTGGCCGGAGCGTTGCGGTCAGGGAAGGTACCTGTAACAACCGCGCCGATACGAGAACCTCTGACAGACAGGGGACAGCCTTGGCCACTGTAACAAAACCAAGACCCCGAAGGAGATGTGCTTAAGGAAGGCGGGGAGCTCGTGGTCTTGGGGAGGTCCAAGAGCACCCCAAGGCCCGTGGGGAGGTCCCACTCCCACCGGAACATAGGCCCTTCCTGCCCTCTTGGTCCACCGCCTGTTCTTAAGGAGCCTTCCTCCCCAGGGTCCAGGATGGCTGCCGCCGCTCCGCCCATCACAGCACCTTCCAGCTGGTGAGACCGGGAGGAGGGGGGCGGGGAAAGGCAGGAGGGACCCTGCTGGGGGCGCAGGCAGAACTGGCGTGCATTATTTCAGCTTGACTCACCCTCGGGCAGAATGCAGGCACATGACCACACCTCGCCACAAGGGAGGCTGAACACGGTGCCGCCGGGAGTTCGCACAGAGGACGCCTTTGCTAAAGGAAGAAAGGGGGGCGAGGTATTGGGAAGTGGCCGCGGACCCGCCTTCTCGAACGAAGCGCCCCTGGCAGGAGTTTGAAGGGACGGCCCTTTCCTTGGGAGAGCCTGGGAGCAATATGGGGACAGGCGCAGGGAAGTCGGAGCTCAGGGAAAGGTAGGAAGCCCCCGGAAGGGAACAATGCCGGCCGGTTTCAGCGGTGTCTGCGCAGGACACGGCTATTCCTGCGGTTTAGAAGGGAGGCCGTCAGCGCGGGACACGGCTATTCCTGCGGTTTAGAAGGGAGGCCGTCTGCGCGGGACACGGCTATTCCCGCGGTTTAGAAGGGAGGCCGTCTGCGCGGGACACGGCTATTCCCGCGGTTTAGAAGGGAGGCCGTCAGCGCGGGACACGGCTATTCCTGCGGTTTAGAAGGGAGGCCGTCAGCGCCGGAGGGACACGGCTATTCCCGCGGTTTAGAAGGGAGGCCGTCGGGAGAAGGCCGTCTTTGACACGCACCCGCGCCCTGGCCCCCCAGAGAAGCGCTGTGGGAAGGCTGGGACCAGAAGGCCGCGGAGTGTGGCGCAGTGCAGTGACCTGGGCTGCGGCACGCCCCACCTGTGTGACCTCGCGTGACCTGCTGCCCCGAACCAGCCCCTCCTCACCCGCCCCGTCCGGGAGCGCGCCTGGGCGTCCTATTCCGGGTGCCGGTGCCTCTTCCCAGGAGAGGGGACACAGGAAATGAGGCGCCTTCCAGGGTGCAATGTGGCCGCTGCCACAGCCCCGCTGCCTGCGAGACACCCAATTAGCACCCCACGCCGAGCCGTGCCCAACTGAAGGCCGCCCGTCGGAGCCGGAGCGCGAGGCTCATTAGCGGAGCCGCCGGTGATGATTCATATCCCTTCTCTAATTAACATTCTGGGAGCTAATTACCATGATTCCCGGGGGCACCACGCCAGGCTGCGATCTTCACCCTGCCCGCCCGGCATCTTCCTCCCGTCGGCCTCACCGCTCCCGGCGGCTCTCCCTCAGGAAGTGCTGGGCCCTCCTGCCCAGAACCCCCGTTCTCTGTGCGTTTCCTCAGGCCCCGGCCCCAGGGCTGCTGTGTCCTCTCTGAGGCGGGAAGGGGATGCCAGCAGCTGCTCCATCCCGGCCCCTCGGCCGTCCACGTAAATACCTGCAAGACGGGCCCTAGCCTGTGTGGCTCAGTGGGTAGAGCATTGGATCTCGGACTGAAGGGTCCCGGGTTCGAGTCTGGTCAAGGCCATGTACCTCGTCTGCAGGCTCGATCCCCAGCGCAGGTCGGGCTGTGTAAGAGGCAACCGATCCATGTGTCTCTCTCACACCAATGTTCCTCTCTCTCTCTCTCTCTCTCCCCCCCTCCCTTTCACTATCTCTAAAAATAAAAACAAGGGAAAATATCCTCGGGTGAGGGTTAACAAATAAAAACAAAGTCTTTGCAAGACGGGAGGCTCAGGCACAGCCCAGGTCCCGTGTCCCCGTGTCCCCGTGCCCCCATGCCCGAGCCCGTCCCAGCCTGCTCCCCGGGTCCCCCAGGCGAGGGCCGACCAGTGCCACCTGTCGGGGCCTCTCGGGGCCTCTTGTAAACACCACACGGGATCCATAGCCTCAGACCCAGCAGCGAACCAACCAGGGGGGAAGGCCCACGTACCTCAATTCCCATCTAATTACGGCCGCAGCCCCAGGGGCTCAGCCAGAGGCTCTCCCCGGCCTTACTGAGCCGATGAAACGACACGGAGAAACCTCAGCCACACGGGCCCGTGGGTGGCATCACCTCCATCACAGGATGCCACCTCATCCGATCATCCCCACGCACAGGCCCTGTGTCCCCTGGGCACGGCGTCCCCCGCGGGGGGAGGGTGCGTGTGCAATGTGGACGCGTCCCAGCCGCTGCCAGGCCGCCAGATGCCGGGGGGACCAGCCCTCCAGTTTCCCGGAGGCCCTATATCCAGGCACAGCCTCGGGGCCTCAGGTTGAAGATCTGGGAGGACCTGCTCCCCAACTCTGCGCTGCTGGGGAGGAAGCAGCAGGGCCCTCTCTTCCCCACGCCAAGGAGGCGGAGGGGAGAGCGCAGCCGGGGACCACCCCCAGCGTCTCTGGGGTGTCAGGGCTCCTGGGCGGACGGGCGGCAGCTCTGCCCTGCGCCCTCGGCTTTATCAGTGGGAGAGCCGGCCCTCCTGTGGGTGCTTCCGGGACCCCTAGGACAGGGGCCTCCCGCTCTCCCTGACAGCGGGGAGGTCCCCCAACAATAGGACAGAAACGGGGGAGAAGGAAGATGGGCTGAGCGGGCGGTGACTCTCCCCCCGCAGGGGCCCCCCCGGGCACAGGCACAGAGAGGGCCTCCCCCTCGAGGAGCTCCGTTTCCACGAAACACACAGGAACCTGCCTGCCGCCGTGCTTCTCAGGATGGACTCCGGGGCTCCCGGGCCGAGGAGCCAGGCGGCCAGGCAGCCACAGCCGGGGGGAGCAGATCCGCCAGGCAGCTGCTTCTCCGGAGCCGGAGCACAGCAGTGGGAAAGGGTGTACAAGGCTGACAAGCACCCAGCGCCTCCTCCGGCCACGCGGGCCCCGTGCCGTCCTGTAGAACGAGCTCACGGCTGCGGGACTCGCGTGGGCCAGCGGTGGGTCAGCGGCCTGACACGCGTCGTCGTCTGTTGAGAGCCTTGGGGGGCAGCATGGGGGCAGCCACGGTGTCCTACACATCCCGGCTGTGACGCAGAGATGCTCCAGGGAGAGCCGGCCGGCAGCCGGTCCCCAAAGCGGGAATGACAGGAGCAGCGACGCAGGGGGTCACGGGGTGTGCATGGGAGAGAAAGGAACTTGTTTCAGCCACCGGGACTTAGGGACCGAGGTCCCTTAGGGGCCCCCAGTGGGTCTGATCTTGGCTGGCTCAGGAGAGAACACTCCTGGTAGAGAACATGTAAACACAGCGAACATCATGAGCGAATCAACGCTGGTGTCGCTGTTTTTTTGTTTTTTTTTTGTGTGTGTGTGTGTGTGTGTATGTGTGTTTTAATATATTTTATTGATATTTTACAGAGAGGAAGGGAGAGGGTTAGAGAGTCAGAAACATCGATGGGAGAGAAACATCGATCAGCTGCTTCCTGCACGCCCCTCACTGGGGATGTGCCCGCAACCCAGGTACATGCCCCTGACCGGAATCGAACCCGGGACCCTTCAGTCTGCAGGCCGACGCTCCATCCACTGAGCCACACCGGTTTCGGCTGGTGTCGCTGTTTTAGTATCAGACAGGATACATGTGAAGGCGAACCCAGCGTCAAAGAGGACGTCTTAAACCAGTCGGAGAGCAAGGGCAGCTGCCTCCGAGGAGCGGTGTGGGGGGCGGCGAGCGCTCTTTTCAAAGCAACACAGGGGCCCTAAGACCCCGGCTTCGGCTTATTTTCAAACGAAAGAAGGACACTTCCAGGAAGAAAAAGAAAAGGAACAAAATAACACCTCCCCCACGCTCTTGCTCAAGGAATCTGGGCATGGCTACTTTGTAACAAAACAGTAGCCAACTCCAGGCGGGGGGCGGGGCGGGGGGTCGACAGTGCAAGATGAAATAAAACTCAAGAGCAAAAAAAAAAAACAAAACACAACAAAAACACAGCATGGTAAACGTAAATAATTACTAACTGGAGAAAGCAATGCCTGTATCGTGTGGGATTAGGCGAGGAGGTACAGCCAACATAGGAGAAGGGTGACATAGAAGACATCCTTGGTCCAGGGTCCCAGGGTTATGGAGTTATTATCGGAGATGACAGGGAAGCCGGCGGTGGTTTATATAATTGGGGGATTTCAACATGGCCATCATGGTATCTGCAGTAACCCCTGGAGGAACAGAGATCACACGTGTAGCTTCCCCAGTATGGGGGCGGGGGGGGGGGGACGAGAAAACACATCAATTCAAAATACAGTATTAAAAAAGGGATATGGTTAAAAGAAAGAGAAATGCCAGAAAGAACTAGAAAGGAGAAAAGAATCTTTATCTAGAAAAGCCTAATATGCAAAGCATCCCCTCGGGAGTTTGACCAACGGGGAGTTCAATCGCTCGCTACGACACGCGCTGACTGCCAGGAGGCGGCACGGGACGAAGGAAGGCCCCGGGCAGCAGCTGCTGGGGACCCTCCCCGTGCACGGATTTCGTGCACTGGGCCCCTAGTGCAGCATAAAATGAATGCAAACACATGAATCATTGCAGTCCTCCTGACAGAAGTACTGCCATCTTTGCTGCCCAGGTGGAACCCGTCTAAAACAGGAGGTTATGGTAAGAGTCGACGTAAAACGGCAGAAGGAACATGAGGGACGGGTGCCTAGGAATCGAAGCCGGAATCCTATCTCAGGGTCAGACGCACGGGACTCGGAGACCAGCGCCGTGTCCCGGGACCAGGGATGATGGAGCCTTGACTGACCGGAGGCACGGGATTCTAAACAGACACACAGCCGAGGGCAGAGGTCACAGCACACAGGACAAAACTCACAAGTAAATCAGAGAGACATAGCCCTAGCCGGTGTGGCTCAGTGGATAGAGCGTCGGCCTGCGGACTGAAGGGTCCCGGGTTCGATTCCGGTCAAGGGCATGTACCTTGGTTGCGGGCACATCCCCAGTGGGAGGTGTGCAGGAGGCAGCTGATCGATGCTTCTCTCTCATCGATGTTTCTAACTCTCTATCCCTCTCCCTTCCTCTCTGTAAACAAATCAATAAAATATATTTAAAAAAAAATAAGACAGACATATAAAATGAGACAGGGTTTTTTTCTAACACTTTGTTTTGGAATCAAATAATCTGACAGGAAATACATATGCAGTAGATTTGTTTGCATCCGCTGACTTAAAACACGTGACCTGATGGACACTAGACTACGCTAGCGAAGAGAATACATCGCCTTTGCAAACACGCCGAGTGGTAAACCGAACAGACACCAAAGGACCGATGTCATACGCAGCATGGGCACAAGTTAACATGGGTTAGGGGCCCTGGCCGGTGTGGCTCGGGCGGTTAGAGCATCATCGTATGCACCCAAAGGTCACGGGTTTGATCCCCAGTCGGGGTGTGTGAGGGAGGCAATCGAACGATCTCTCTCTCTCTCTCTCTCTCTCTCTCTCTCTCTCTCTCTCTCTCTCCCCTCCCTCCTTCCTCCCCTTCCATTTTCCCTAAAAATCAATGAAACTGTCCCTGGGTGAGGAATGATGTTATAGCATAAAAATGAATGAGAAGATCCTGTGAATAAATTCATTCAAACGACTTAGGAATTGATTTTTAAAGATAACTATAAAAAATGATATGTGTCTGGGAATCAAGAAACATTTACAAACAACACGTTAGCCATAGAGTAAGTCCTAATGGAAATGAGGATAAATGCCGACTCAGAAGATAATAAAAACAATACATACCAAAACCTAGTAGGGACATTAAAAATATCCTAAATGCCTTTAAATGCCAGTGTTAGGGGGGGGAACCGTCTAAAAATGAATGAGAACATTTTTCACTGAGAGACGGCAGATAAATAATAGAATAAATATAAAATACGTAGGTGAAGGTTAATAAAGATAAAAGACAATAAAATACAGAAAATAAACATACGGAGACTCAACGAAGCTAAAGACAATGGTTCTTGAATAAATCCAATAAAACCGGTGACCCTTTAAAAAGACTGATCTAGGAAAACTGTCCCTGGGTGAGGAATGATGTAGCAGCATAAAAACGCAGGAGAAGATCCTGTGAATACGTTCATTCGAATACATTAAAACATCCAGGAAAATAAAAAATTCCCCACCACACATTCCAGCAGCAAACCCTTCCCTATTTATTTATTTTTTTTAAATCATTCGGATCCAACAGCTCCAAGAAGTGTTTCAGCCAAAATGAATGAGACGTCATTTAGGCCTCGAGCTGTGTGCTCCGTGGCCTGGATTTGGCTCCGCCTTCCGGCGACCCCGTGACTGAGTGACATCCACAGCCTCCTGTCCTCGCAGCCCTGCTCCCCGGCTGCCGTCCATGCTTCCCAGCAGCATCACCTTTTCAAAAATATGTATCTTGCCAAAACCGGTTTGGCTCAGTGGATAGAGCGTCGGCCTGCGGACTGAAGGGTCCCGGGTTCGATTCCGGTCCTGCATGTACCTTGGTTGCGGGCACATTCCCAGTAGGAGGTGTGCAGGAGGCAACTGATCGATGTTTCTCTCTCATCGGTGTTTCTAGCTCTCTATTCATCTCCCTTCCTCTCTGTAAAAATATCAATAAAATATATTTAAAAAAAAAATATGTATCTTTACTGATGTCAGAGCAGAAGGGAGAGGGAGAGAAACATCCACGATGAGAGAGAATCATGCATCGGCTGCCTCCTGCACGCCCCACGCTGGGGATGGAGCCCGCAACCCGGGCCTGTGCCCTGACCGGAGTCGCACCGTGACCTCCTGGTTCCTAGGTCGATGCTCAGCCACGGAGCCCTGCCCGCTGGGCACATGACCCTCTTTCTTTTTTAAAAATATATATTTTATTGATTTGTTACAGAGAGGAAGGGAGAGGGATAGAGAGCTAGAAACATCGATGAGAGAGAAACATCGATCAGCTGCCTCCTGCACACCTTCCACTGGGGATGTGCCTGCAACCAAGGTACATGCCCTTGACTGGAATCGAACCTGGGACCCTTCAGTCCACAGGCCGACGCTCTATCCACTGAGCCAAACCGGTTAGGGCATGACCCTCTTTCTCCAAGAGCCCGACCCTCTGCCGCGTCCGCGGAGGGCAGCTTCCCTTTGTCGTTCGCCTGCAGCGATGTTTCGGGCTCATTTGCTGGGGACCCTCTGTGGTCTTTGGTCCAGGGTCTCCACAGAGCCTCCATTGTTTTCCCAGCAGCCCCCTCGCCGTCCAGCTTCCGCACCCGCGCCGAGTACCTGGGGTCGAGGCTGTGGACGGGCAAGTCTGTGCCCTCGGGGATCCGCCCGAATTCTCCCGCTGCCCCCCCCCGCCCCCCTCCCCCAGCCTTCTCCCGCTGTCCTGCCTGCAGCCCTGTTTGGACTGATGACTGAACAAGGTCAGCAAGGCCCTGAACAGCCTCAGCGTCTGCGCGTCCGTGTTAAGTGGTGCGTTTCTCTGTGGTCATGAGGGTTGTCTCCCTGATGTGCAAACGCGGTCCCGCTTCGGCCCTTTCTTCCCGGACACGGGGAGAATTATTATATTCAGGGGTCCTCAAACTTTTTAAACAGGGGGCCAGTTCCCTGTCCCTCAGACCGTCGGAGGGCCGGACTATAGTTTAAAAAAAAAACTGTGAACAAATTCCTATGCGCACTGCGGGCCCGGGACGCGTCGGCTGCTAAGCAGGACAGGCAGTGGCACCCGGCGGGCCGGATAAATGCCCTCGGCGGGCCGCATGTGGCCACGGGCCGTAGTTTGAGGACCCCTGAGTGGGTCATGGGTGCGTGGCCAAGGACAAGGCAGGTCCAGGCCAGGTCTCGGCGTGAGTGTTTTCTGCTCCGTCTCCTCAGCGCCAGGACGGGCTGGCCCCGCTGTCTGGCGAACGTTGGGCCCTTGCAGTGAGCCGCCCGGGTCCCCGCACAGGCGCACAGGCCGAGGGAAGGCGCTGGGAGAACAACAGCCGCTCAGGAAGCGCATCTTCATGGAGAGTTCATTCCCTCAGACCCACCAGGTCATCGCAGCCAAGTCGGGAGGCAGGAGGCAGCCGATCCACGCTTTTCTCTCGTCACTGAGATCCTATCGCTCTCTCCCTCTCCCTTCCTCTCTGAAACCCGTAAAAAAATATTTTTTAAAAGAAGTGTGGTAGGTACAAAACGCACACTGGGTTTCAAGGACTTGGTGTCAAAAGAGAGAAGGTAGACCATCCCGTTATACTTTCTACATTGATAATGGGCCGGAAGGATAACATTTCAGAACTACGGGGTTCAATCAAATCTTATTAAAAGGAAGTTCACCTGCTTCTTTTCACTTCCTTTTCCGTGAAGCTTCCAGAACATTTACATTGTGTCTGCGGTGTGCCATCTATTTCCGCTGCAGAGCCGGGCGGCCCCAGGCCACGGCGAGGAGGGTGACGATGCCGAAGCCCGCGGCGGTGACGGGGCCAGGCCGGCGGCTGGCTCTCAGAGGGCCGAGAACGCTCACCTGGGTGTTGTTGCTTTACGTTCTGAATCCATTGAGCGTCACCGGCAGAAAGATGGCAATAAGTACGCTGGCTCATCGCTCACCGAAGCCCGACCAGCAAAGAAAACCTCCGATCCACAGATGCCAGGGGCCCGCCGACCACTCCCCACAGACGCACACCCGCCCCTCAGAGCCTGGGAGGTGCAGGGTCCTCCGCGTGGTGGGAGATGGTGTTCTCCGGGGACCGAAGGACCCCAGAGAGCGGAGAGGGGACCGTCTGGATGGAGAGAGCCCCGCTCTGTGTCCCAAACGCACCCAGTGGGCCCTCGGTCCCGCTCGCCTCTGGGGGAGGAGCGGGAGAGCGAAGGATGGGCCCCGAGGAGCCGGAGCTGGGCGAGGCCGGCCCCACGCTGCGCCTGGGGCTTCTCCCGCGATGCTGCTCCAGCGCCTCCCGGCCGTGGCGGCTCCGACCTGTGGCGGCTCGCTCAGCGGCTAGCTCTGCCCGGCCGGGTCTCCATCGCTGCGGGGGGGGGGGGGGGGTGCTCTCTGTGCTCTGGGTGTCCGAGGCTGAGGTCAAGGCTGGACGCGTGGGAAGGAGCCAACTCGCAGGCCACCCACACACCTGTCACGCGGGTGCTCTGGGTAGAAACCCAGGTGTGTGTGTCCCAGTGACACACGTGGAAATGAAAGCCACACGAGGGGGGGGCTCAGCCGCCACGGATCCTGCCACGGCGGGAGGAAGGAGCGCGTGTTCGGAGCCACGTGGGCGACTGGGAACCGGGCAGCCGCGGCCTTTACATCCGAGTTTGGCGCGTGCAGTGCCGTGGAGATGGGGAGCCCCGGCCCGACGCCCACGTCGCAGCTGGGACTGCGAGGAGGAGGAGGAGGAGGAGGAGGAGAGGAGCAGCGGAGGCTGACCTCGGGAGGAGAGCGCCCGCGGCCGGCGATGCTCCTGGCGGAGCCGGAGGAAACCAGGGCAGGGCCAGGGTCAGACTCGCACCTGCCCGCTGCTGAGGCGCGCTGGTTGAAAACAGGTGAGCGGGGGAATCAGGGAGCCGAGGCCTCCGGGAGGCAGGAGAGACGAGGGAGGAGCCAGGGGGAGGCAGAGGGAGTAGGAGCAGAGAGCCACGCCTTCCTGCGAGGGGAGAGCGGGGGCGCAGAGAGAGGCTGCGGGTGGGGGTGGGGCTTACAGGACGGACAAGGGGTTCCTTCCGTTTCTTTGCCAGACCCCACTCGGCAGGAGCTTGCAGGATGAGGAGGTGGAGGGGGGAGGTGAGGAGGTGGAGGGGGAGGGGCAACTGAGGAGGTGGAGGGGGGAGATGCGGAGGTGGAGGGGGGAGGTGAGGAGGTGGAGGGGGAGGTGAGGAGGTGGAGGGGGGAGATGCGGAGGTGGAGGGGGGAGGTGAGGAGGTGGAGGGGGGAGGTGAGGAGGTGGGATGGGGAGGGGAGGAGGTGGAGGGGGAGGGCAGAGGTGGGATGTGGGAGGAGGGAGGTGAAGAGGTGGAGGGGAGAGGTGAGGAGGTGAGGAGGTGGAGGGGGGAGATGAGGAGGTGAAGGGGGGAGGTGAGGAGGTGGGATGGGGAGGGGAGAGGTGGAGGGGGGAGGGGAGGAGGTGGATGGGGGAGGTGAGGAGGTGGGATGGGGAGGGGAGAGGTGGAGCGGGGAGGGGAGGAGGTGGGATGTGGGAGGAGGGAAGTGAAGAGGTGGAGGGGAGAGGTGCGGAGGTGAGGAGGTGGAGGGAGGAGATGAGGAGGTGGAGGGGGGAGGTGGGAAGGGGGAGGGTGGAGGGGGAGGGGGAGGGGGGAGGTGGAGGGGGGAGGTGACGAGGTGGAGGGGGGAGGGGAGGAGGTGGAGGAGGGGAGGGGGAGGTGGAGGGGGGAGGGGGGATGTGGGAGGAGGGAGGTGAAGAGGTGGAGGGGAGAGGTGAGGAGGTGGGGGTGAGGCGGTGGAGGGAGGAGATGAGGAGGTGGGGGGGGAGGTGGGGAGGTGGGGGGGTGAGGTGGTGGAGGGAAGAGATGAGGAGGTGGAGGGGGGAGGTGGGGGGGAAGGGGGAAGGTGGAGGAGGGAAGTGAGGAGGTGGAGGGGGGAGGGGAGGCGGTGGAGGGGGACCCTCTGGTTGGACTGTGTATTTCTGTCCCCGCCCCCGATTCACGTCCAAGCGCGCCCCCAGGTGGTGGTGGTAGGAGATGAGGCCCTCGGAAGGAGGAGAGTTAGATGGGACCACGAGGGTGGGGCCCGTGACGGGATTAGCGCCCTGACCGGAAGAGACGCCCGAGAGACAGGGCCGGAAGGTGGGCCCCTGGGAACCAGGAGCAGGGAGCCCCGGAACCTGACCCGACGGCACCTGCCGGCACCTCGGACCTCCGGCCCCAAAACCGGGAGGAAGACCGTGGCGTTTCCTGTTCGGCGTGGGAGCCGAGGCAATACTGAGCTGTAAGGTGAGAAGAGCCGCGGCCTCAGGCAGGAGACGGGGCGTCGGGTGAGGCTTCTCGCCCTTGTGACTGTCCCCGGCGTTGGCGTTGGGGCGCCGGCGGCGTGGTCTCCCGTTGGTGCTGTGCCTCCATGTCCTGCGAATCCTGATCCTAAGCCGCGGCTTTTAGAACACGAAGAAGTGGCTACGGTTCGCTTACGGTTTGGTCAGTTGAAAATCAAGGGAAAGATGCAGCGCTCGCCGGCCCCGGGATGCGAGCTCCGGGGAGCTGAGGGCGGACTTCGGGCCTAAAGCCTTGGCGGCGAGGCCCGAACACGGCTCCAACGCTGATGGAGGCGCGGGAACCGCCGGGCCGGGAGGACTGGGGCCGCCTTCCCGGAACCCACATAAATCCAGTGGAGACAGAGGTTAATGCCGCAGGTGATGTCTGCCTGACGCTTCTAACGCTTCGGGGAAGAAATAAAGATGTTCTTCAAGGGGCCGTTACTTCTCGTTCCCCGGAGAGCGCGGGAGGCGGCCTCCATCACGCCCGTGCCAGGACGCGTCACGCGGGGAGTGAATGGGAGACGTCTCCAGGGTCCCAGGTTCCCACGGGCGCGCTGGGAGAAACTAGACAAACGAACAGCCAACGCGGACGGGCTCCGTGAGAGCATCAAAGGCGCCGGCGAGAAATATTAGAGAGAGTTGCATATACAGGTAATGTGCATATCGCAGGCAGAAGGTTCTGGAAGGCAGCCAAGCCAGGAGCACGCTCCCACCTCCATCCAGGCTCCGTGTGCATGAAGCTGGGCAGTCAGCGCCCCGAGTCTGCGGAAAAGCTGGGGCTCGGTTTCATCCGGGCAGGGCCCCCACGGGTGCTCCACGGAGGCCGCGGCCCTGGCGCCCCAGGCGGGGGTGGCCGGTCCACATCCCGGTGCCAGTTGGAGGCTTGGAAGCTGAGCATCGCCCAGGAGGAACCCTGAGCTGGCCCAGCCCCCCTGTGCCCGAGTCCTGGAGCAGAAAGTAGATGCTCCTCTGGCACTTGGATGAGTGTAGCTTTCTCAGAACCATCAGAGCTGGAAGGTTTGGGGGCCAGGGGATCCCCCTCTCTTCCCCCAGCTCAGAGGGAGGCAGCAGAGAAAGCAGGTCGGCCCGTCGTCCTAACGCCCTCTCTCAGCTGTGAGGCTTCGGGCGAGTGGTCACCGACCTTCCCACGTGAAGAGCTGGCCACAGCGACTCCATGGCGAGAGGGTGGGGGGAGGGGGGAGAGGCAGAGCACCAGCCGGGGCCGAGGGGGGAGCTGCACCCTTACCTGTTTGCACGGTTGCAGGAGAAGAGAGGGTTCCAACCGTGAACACCTGGGGCGTCCACGGTCACCCCGCAAAATGGCCCTGAGCCGCGCCATTCCACAAAGAGGTTGAAAATCCAAACCCGCTGAGAAGGTTCGGGAGCGAGCGGCCAGGACACCAGCCGAGGAGGAAGTGGTCCCCTCGAGGGAGCAGGGCCCGAGGGCTTTCTCACGGGTGGTGTTGCTTCCCCGGCGCTGAGAGGGCCACTCCCTGTCACTGTCCTTGCACCGTCCCTCGCGCTCGGGGCGTCTTTATCAAGGCAGCCGGACCGGGAGGGGCTGCAGAGCACGCCGGCCCCTTCCGCGGGGAGACATGGTCTTCATGCGGATGCTGCGTCTCTCCCGTCATCGCCCACCTTCCACATCGTCTCCTGCTTCCGGGGGTGTGTGTGTGGGGGGTCCTCCGTGGTGTTTCCTGCCTTCTGGACAGCACCCCGGGAATGACGGGGTGTTCCTCTGCCAAACCCCGAGGCTCATCCACTCACCTTCACCTGGTTGGTGTCTTAGTCTGAGCAGCCTGCGGCCGTGATGGGAAGGGCTCCCTTTTCCCTCGTCAACCCAGCCCACCATCCCCTCCGAGACTCAGGGAGCCCTCCCTGCTTTCTTCCCCCCACTTCACCCTGGACCACCCCTTATACACCCTCACCCCACCTCACCATGCACGTGACTGGACAACTCACAGTGTGGGTGGGTGCTCTCCAGAGTCACCTGAGCCTGCGTGGCCGATGTATGGCGGCACCTGACTCCAGGACCAGGAGTTTGGGTTGATGTGGGCAGGGGTGTGGCCTCGGCATCTGCATTTTCTAACTTTCCGGGAGGTTCCCCGCCAGGCAGAGACAAGGCCCCCAAAGCGGAATGGCTGCGCCCTGGGACCACCACCTCCTGTGGTCTGAGGTGGGGACTGTGCATGGCGACCCCTAAGATCTTCCTGGGTGAGCCTGGCTGGCAGGCAGGGGTGGGCAAACTTTTTGACTCGAGGGCCACCATGGGTTCTTAAACTGGACCGGAGGGCCGGAACAAAAGCATGGATGGAGTGTTTGTGTGAACTGATATAAATTCAAAGTAAAGGAGCGGAGGGGAGAGCAAGAGAACCGGATAGAACAGCTGGATCCGGCCCGCGGGCCGTAGTTTGCCCACGGCTGCTGGCAGGGCTCAGTGGTTGAGCCTCGATCTATGAACCACGAGGTCACCATTCGGTTCCTGGTCAGGGCACACACCCAGGTTGGGGACTCGATCCCCAGAAGGGAGCATGCAGGAGGCAGCCAGTCCATGATTCTCTCTCATCATTGATGTTTCTCTCTCTCTCCCTCTCCCTCTCCCTTCCTCTCTGAAATCAATAAAAACAGGTTTTTACAAAATCCTCCCGGATGATTCTGCTGCAGATGGAGAGCCACCGGCTTGGCCTTAACCCACCGCACAGCTGGGTGTTATCGGAGCCTGCGATGTCACGGTGGGCTGGCTTCCCTCTCTCCCGAGGAGGGGGCTCCCGGAGACAGCAAGGGCCGGAGCCGTGGGGAGGAAGCAACATTTTCTCTCGACCCGCCTCGGCTCTCCAGCTGGGCTCTGTTTGCAAACTGCACTGGGAAACAAGAGAACAGCAAGCAGATGTTTAATAGCACGCACAGGAGACCCAGTGACGAGTAACCCAGAGGGGGGTTAGAACACGGGCTGATGTAGAATCCGCCCAGAACAATAGACTGGAGGGGACGCCACAAGACAAAGGAAAGGGACTGAGCGCCGAGGGCTGCAGGTTGTGGGGAGGGAGGCAGTGCATGGGAGGGTCTGCACGGGAGGGTCTGGCTGCGGGTCCCGCTGGCGCTGTCCCTGGTGCTGATCGGGGCCTGGCGCTGGCTCCCCGGTTACCTTCTGTCCTTCAGGTAGAGAGGGGAGGGGGGGCTCCTTTGCAAATGTATGTCCCGTTTTGGGGTAGATTTGGAAGGGCACAGAGCTGTTCTTGCATCTGCTTCTTTCCCATTGTCTTCCGCTCGAAAGGATCCTTGTGCCAACGTGGCATATCTGGGGCTGGCACGTTCTGCCGCCGGCCCTTCAGCGCTCTCTCTGCCTCATTCCTCTCCCCCACAGAGCTCGGTGGAGTGTCAGCACCCACCTAGGCCAGACCCAGGTTCCAAGGGGCCTCCTGGCTCCAATCGGGGAGGGAGAGAATGCCTCATCATCAAATGTAGAAGCCGAAACTCGAGCTTCCTCAGGCCTGGGGTAAATGTTTTCCCCCAGGCGACTGGCTGGTATTCCTAGCAGCCTTCAGCTACGTCTGCAGACGGACCTGCATCTTTTGATTATGTCCATGGTGCTGGGACCAGAGCCAACCCCACCTGGAGGGGCTGTTCTGGACCCTGGCGATGCCCTGGGAGATATTTCTTCCCACGTCATGAGCAGAGGAAAGCTCGGGAGAAAAGAAGGTCATCAGGTCCCCGAGAGGACCCGCCGGCGCGGCGAGACGCATTAGCCTTAATGTATGGGAAGCATTCCGCCAAGACCGTGACAGTCATTAGAAATGGGCCTCCGGTGTCATTGCCCCAGAGCCGTCCGGTGAAGTATGTGTCCTCCGAGTGGCAGAACGCATTAGAGGGCCCACAGCGGACTTGGTCAGCCGAACACGCCAGTGCTCCATCCTCGGAAGGAAATTAAGCCATTTATTGGAGGACACGGGTTCAGTGCCATAGGTAAGGCAGCCTGACATTTCCATAAATTAATGAAATGTGTATGGCTGGCATAATCCGATGTGTAGGGAGCATCGATCTCTCCTCCCTAAAGTCCAGATGGAGGATTCGGGCATCGGGACAGACAGGACCTCAGGGCCAATGACAGTAGATGAGAGTCCAGAACCAATGATGGGCTTACCTGATAGGAGCCCTCCCACACGCTCACACTCACCTGCTCACACTCACACCCACTCACACTCACCCAGACACACACTCACAGACTCACACACACTCACACACACTCACTCACACACTCACACACACTCACACACACTCACACACACACTCACACACACTCACACACACTCACACACACTCACACTCACCTGCTCACACTCACTCACACCCACTCACACTCACCCAGACACACACTCACACACACACACTCACTCATACACACACACTCACACTCACCTGCTCACACTCACTCATATCCACTCACACTCACTCAGACACACACTCACACACACACACTCACACTCACACTCACCTGCTCACACTCACTCACACCCATTCACACTCACCCAGACACACACTCACACACACACACACTCACACACACTCACACTCACCTGCTCACACTCACTCACACCCACTCACACTCACCCAGACACACACTCACACACACACACTCACTCATACACACACACTCACACTCACCTGCTCACACTCACTCATATCCACTCACACTCACTCAGACACACACTCACACACACACACTCACACTCACACTCACCTGCTCACACTCACTCACACCCATTCACACTCACCCAGACACACACTCACACACACACACACTCACACACACACACACTCACACACACTCACTCACACACTCACACACTCACACTCACCTGCTCACACTCACTCACACCCACTCACACTCACCCAGACACACACTCACACACACACACTCACACACACTCACTCACACACTCACACACTCACACTCACCTGCTCACACTCACTCACACCCATTCACACTCACCCAGACACACACTCACACACACACACACACTCACACACACACACTCACACACTCACACTCACCTGCTCACACTCACTCACACCCATTCACACTCACCCAGACACACACTCACACACACACACACACTCACACACACTCACTCACACGCTCACACTCACCTGCTCACACTCACTCACACCCATTCACACTCACCCAGACACACACACACACACACTCACACACACACACATTTCAGGACTCAGCTTGGATCTGACTGTCCTTCCTCGGGCTCCTCTCCTGTCTGAGCTGTGAGCTCCCAAGAACAGGCACCCTTTGTGCTGACCCTTCAGTTCTGGGCACTGAGCAAGGAGCCTGCAGCCGGGGAGGCCCTGGGAGCTGCTGGACGAACCGAGAATGAATGAATGAATGAATGAACAACAAATGACTGAATGAATGAACGAATGAATGGACGACGAATGAATGAACGAATGAATGGATGACGAATGAATGACTGAATGAATGAATGAACGAATGAATGGACGACGAATGAATGAATGAATGGACGAATGAATGAATGCATGAATGAACGAATGAATGAACAACAAATGAATGAATGAATTAACAAACGAGTGAATGAACGACAAATGAATGACTGAATGAACGAATGATTGAACGAACGAATGAATGAACGACAAATGAATGAATGAATGGACGAATGAATGAATGAATGAATGTGTCTTACTTTGTACGGCCCCTCTGGTTTGACCTCCCTCTGATGGCCACAAACACTCAGGTTCCTGACACGTCCTGAGTGAGGCTGCCCTCTGTGAGCTGTTCTCTCTCCCGGGTGACCCCCTCCCCCCGCCCCGAGCAGGGACACAGCGGGGCCTGTGCCTGGGGAGGCCTGGCCGAGTGGGACGATGCTGCAGCTCCTGGGCACCCACGGGGGCCCGCAGGTGACACCCCGCACCCGCCCTCGGCCTGCTTCCTTCCCTGTGAAATGAGGATAACAACAGAACCTTTTCTTTATAGCACTGAAGAGACCCTTCCACGCACTCAGGCAGCGTCTTCCCGCATCGTTCCGTGAGCGCTGCTGTTCTGGGTTTGGCCGATGGACGCATTAGTTCAAAGCAGTTTGCCCTGACTTTCTCTCCGTCCCTAGAGTTTGTGGGCAACACGGTTGCAGTGAATATAGTTTTAGGGTGATCGTGGCCTGATCACACCCTCAACTAACGGAGAAGTCGGAGCCACACGTAAACCTGTCCCCTGACCCACCCCCAACGAGTCTCAGGACCCAGTGCAAAGAGGCGACTAGATCCAGTGACGTCTGAGCCAGTCCTCCGGCCGGTCCCCCCCACTCTGCCCCTCCGTGCAGTTAGGGTGCGGCGGCCAAGGCAGGCGGGCACAGGCACGCCGGGTCAATGCGGGAGCCTTCACTGCACCCCTTTAACGAAAAAGAACTTCTCCCACGTGCCCTCAGGGGCATCTCATACACGGGCGATCCATTTTTACGGGAACTCTGCTGCCTCGTGAAATCCTCACATTCCGCTGAGTTGATGTGAATAAAGGACGAGAGGACTCAAGGTCACAGGGGTTTCTGGAGGAGCCGGACTGGCAGCTGTTCCGACCACAGGCCTTAACACTTACACAAACACACGCGCGCTGCTTACTGGTCCGAAACCACTCTGTCCCGTCCGGCCTGGGGCGGGAGGTGTCCATGAACGTCCGGGACGCTGGGGCGCCCTACGCCTTCCAGCTACCTGAACCCCAACACCCATCACTACGCCTTGAGGGATGGCGTTCATGGCTCCGGCCCCACAGGAAGAGTTTGTTTTAGGGCCTCACGTCCTAAGGGTGGGATTCATGCAAATGGCGTCCGTCCTTCTGTCCCGAAGAAGAGGGGGTGGCTTCTCTGTCTGCCCCGTGGCCTCCCACACCCCATGCTGGCCACGGCGGAGGCCTCGTGGGGCATCCAAGATGCTCTCCGTGGCCCGTGGCTGGGCCCTGGACGCTGCTGGGCGCTGAGGGGACCGCTCGCAGCCCATCCGCGGGGGGATGATGGCACGGACACGGCGGCGAGACGTTCCAAGGCGCCGTCCCCAGCTTGTCCAGAAGGTACCTACACGGGACACGCGGAAGGGCGCCTACGGGACACGCGGAAGGGCGCCTACGGGACATGCGGCGGTCTGAGGGCCCTCACCCTGTGCTTGTCCCCACAGCGCGGGCTCAGATACCGCACTCTGCAGGCGGGGCTCCCCCGGGGACGCGTCACACAATCTGGAGACAGGAACTCTGCGTTCAAGGGGCTGCAGGCTTGGTCTCTGGCGAGAGCCCGCTTCCTGGCCGCGACAGCCACCCTCTGGCCACGTCCTCACGTAGCGGAGACAGAGCGAGCTCCGAGCTCATGGTCTTTTAATAAAGGCACCAATCCCATCCCCCGGCTCCTCCCAGTCAGCTCCCAGGGCCACCTCCCGACGCCATTATGTTGGGGGCCAGGGCTTCCACGTGTGAATGTGGGGGTGACCACAGGGCTGCATCGATGCCTCTGGATCGCTGGCTCCCCAGAGTGGAGTTGGGGGAGCGTCTCTGGGTAAGTCCAACCTCTGGAATCCCGGCAGCATGTGGGAAAGCTGATCTCATTGGTTGGGTGTGAGGAAGAAGGGGGTCCCCTCGAGGACTGCGGAGATGTGGGGAGCTGGGCGGGGCTCCGTCACTTGGAGAGTGACCCCGAGCCTGGAAGCTCCCTCCCGGCCTCTAAGGGGAAGTGGGGGTGAAGGGGCCTGTGGTAAGGGACCCTCATGGTCCCCAGGCCCTCTGCCCTCGCCTGGCCCTCCCTGCGGGTGGGGGCAGGGGACATGTTCCACATCTGCACCTGGGACGCTCGGAGCCTGTAGAGCTGCCAGCTTGGGTGGTGGCTGCTGGCACCTGCCGGCCTGAGAACCAGCGGCTGGCGAGGCAGCCACACCTCGGGGCGGGGTGGCAGGGGGGGCTGGCTGCACCCCGGGAACAGTGCTGGCCTCGCTCTGCGGACCCTGCTCTCAGCCAAGTGCAGCGCGCAGCCCCAGGGTCGCACGGCCAACCCGGTGCCGCATTTCCAGGTCCCGTCCCGCCTCCCCGGCTGTGGTAAGCACAGGGGCAGTGGCAGCCGCCGGGAGTTGGCACTGGCTGTGTTCCAATTAGTAACGGGGAGGGGGTGAGAGGGAGGGCTCCAACGGCCGCGTCCGTTTCGGACGAACCCTGTTTCTGCCTGAGCACCCTGGGCCGGGTGGGGAGAGCGGCCACCTGTCCCCAAGCAGCTGTGACTCGGGGACCAGCCCAGCGCTTCCCAGCTCCGTGTCTGCTCGTCCAGAAGACAGGAGACGCTTCTCCTGCTCAGGGCGCTGTGAGCGTGACCCTAAGAGGCCTGCGCCTCCCTCTCCCAGGCCGCTCTCTCCGGCCGACTCCTGGCGTCTCCCACGGGTCTGAGGCTCCCGTCGCCCACTGCACCTGCCGCGTCGCCGGCCCGTGTCCCCTGGAATCAGACAGGGGCCGCGCACATTTCCTGTCTGTGCCCCTCTCACCAGACCATGGGCTCCAGAACAGCAGGGCCCCCATTGGGACCCTGCCCGCCCCCAGCAGCATCGGCCCCTCGTGCTTGCAGAGTGCGTGTCGTTGAGGGGTCCCGAGAGGCGTCGATGCTCCCAGCGGTCGTGGGCGCGCGTTCCTGCAAAGCGTTAGGAAGTGAGCTTCCGAGGCAGGAGTGCGAGACGAAACCCATCGTGGCTGTCGCCCAGGGCAGCGTCGCCAGCCTCGTCCCCGCTGGGAGAGTGAAGCCCCTGCCGGAGACGGGCTGCGTCAGCCGAAGGGACGGACGCGGGGTTGATGTGGACTGTCCACTCAGAAACAACAAAGCAGCCGGCCGGCGGGGCTCAGTGGCTGAGCGTCGACTTATGAACCCAGAGGTCACTGGTTCGATTCCGGTCAAGGGCACCGGCCCGGGTTGCGGGCTCGATCCCCAGTAGGGGGCGTGCAGGAGGCAGCCGATCCATGATTCTCTCTCATCATTGATGTTTCTCTCTCTCTCTCTCCCTCCCTTCCCCTTCCTCTCCGAAATCAATAAATAAAATTTTTATTTATTTTTTTAAATATATTTTATTGTTATTTTACAGAGAGGAAGGGAGAGGGATAGAGAGCTAGAAACATCGATGAGAGAGAAACATCGATCAGCTGCCTCCTGCACACCTCCCACTGGGGATGTACCCACAACCAAGGTACATGCCCTTGACCGGAATCGAACCCGGGACCCTTCAGTCCACAGGCCGACGCTCTATCCACTGAGCCAAACCGGTTTCGGCTAAAATTTTTTTTTAAAGAATGAAATAACAGCACCTTCTACGCAGCCTGGGGATTAAATGCTCAGGCAACACCCACACGTCTTGCCCAACCACCTCCAACCACATTTGGCGATAAAGGCTGGGAACCAGGAACCTCCCCGCCGCGGGGCGAGTCGGGACACCGCGGGCGGGCCCTCCCGACGGCTTTGCACTGAGCAGGGCACTGCGCTTCGGCTACGTCCTGCGCGTGGCCGTCGCGCCAAGGGGAGGCCCGCTGTCCTCCTCCCGCCTCTCTGACGGGCAAGGTAATGTTTGATTTTCTTCTAATAGATTTGTCATTTTACTTCAAGTCGCCAGTGCTATTGACCCAGGGAACCTCAATTTCAAAGCCATTAAAATCTAATTTTCCACACGGTGCCCCCAAGAGATTGACTAACTTTCAAAGAATAATTCATTTTCTTTGAGGAAAAAAAAAAAATGCACATCTCTCCCTCTATTTTACTTTTATTCCTGAAAGTGAGTCAGGGGACATTGCTGTCGGCTCCTCTGTTATTAGTCCCCGCCGTGTCTTTCTTGCCAAAGCTCATAAGTGCTCCTCGGACAGAGCGAGGGCTGGCGGCTGAGGCGCGAAGGCCGTGTCTAGATGGGGGGGACCCCGCGTGCTGACGCGAGCATGGAAAGGATCCCTGATGCGGCTCACCTTCCAGGGAACAGGACAGAGGCTCAAGGTTGTTTGCGTTGGAAAATAACAGACGTTGTCCAAAAAATAATGGAGCAGAAAAGTGCATCCAGGGCAGAGCGTCTGCTGGGGACTTCCAGGGCGTCTGAGAACGCCGAAGGTTAGTTTTCCCTCCAGTGTTCAGCTAACCCTGTCCACCTCAAATTCCGGGGTCAGAACACCCACGGAGGGCCACGCGGGCAGGTGCCGGGGACCTGCGTACAGAGGTCTCCATCGATGGGTGAGAAGCACATGGCTACTGCTACCTGGGGCCCGTGAAACTCACTTCCCGGTGGAGTGCAATCTGGGGTTATGGGACGAAGAATGAGCATCAATGGACAGATTGTGGGGCAGCTCGATAGGGCTGGATGGACCGCCTAATGTTGTGTCAGTGTGAACTTCCTGGTCTCGGTGACTGTACTATGGTTACATAAGATTTTTAAATATATACTAGAGGCCCGGTGCACGAAATTCATGCACGGGTGGGGTGGCCCTCTCGCAGTCCGGGACCCCTCGGGGGATGTCTGACTGCCGGCTTAGGCCCGCTCCCTGCGTTGAGCGTCTGCCCCCCTGGTGGTCAGTGCGCATCATAGCGACTGGTCGTTCTGGTTGTTCTGCCATAACGGTCTCTTAGGCTTTTATTATGTATATATTTTTATTGATTTCAGAGGAAGGGAGAGGTAGAGAGAGATAGAAACATCCATGATGAGAATCATGGATTAACTGCCTCCTGCACGCCCCCTACTGGGGATCGAGCCTGCAACCCGGGCATGTGCCCTTGACCGGAATCAAACCTGGGACCCTTCAGTCTGCAGGCCGACGCTCTATCCACTGAGCCACACCGGCCAGGGCGGGTTACATAAGATTTAACATCGGGGGCAGCTGGGTGAAGGGTCTCAGAGAACGTTCCGCGTGATTTCTGCAATGTTTTCTGTAAGTCGACAATTACTTGAGAACAAACATTTAAGAGGAATGTGTGTGGCCCCTGATCAGGAAGGTGGACCTAGGACAGCCGTGGGCAAACTATGGCCCGCGGGCCGGATCCGGCCCATTCGGCTGTTCTATCCGGCCCGCGGAGCCAAAAGAGCAGAGGGTTCTCTTGCTCTCCCCTCTGCTCCTTTACTTTGAATTTATATTAGTTCACACCAACACTCCATCCATGCTTTTGTTCCAGCCCTCCGGTCCAGTTTAAGAACCCATTGTGGCCCTCAAGTCAAAAAGTTTGCCCACCCCTGACCTAGGAAAAGCACCCAGGAGCACCTGGCTCTAGGGCCCCTGGGTGGAAAGTCTTGGAGCCCGTGGGGAAAATGCCGGAGTTACACCCCCAGAGCAGCATCTCCTAACCGCCACGGCTTCTTTCTATAACCAGGCTGTGCTGCGCGGTACACCCAGGGGGAGTGTCTGTACTGACCGTGGCAGGGTCAGGAGAGGAGATGCACTGCCCCCTCGTGGGCGGAGTGGGTCATGGCAGTGCACCGCGGCACCCGTTGTACGGTGGTTGGCCCAGAGTGAGTTCTCGCCTCTACTCTCGCCTGCACGTCACGTCACGGACGATGAACACGCTAGGCATGAGCTTTCCGGAAGGTTTATCCACAGGAACACGCCTCCATCGAAGGACAATGTTGGAGTTGTCCTGAAGGAGCGACGCCATGAAGAAGGGTGGCGTGACAGGATGGCAAAGAGGAGAGCGGGGAGCACACCGGATTCCGAATCCACACGCGGGGCCCAGAGAGGAGGGGGAGTCAGCGGCAGGGAAGTGGCGGTGAAGGCCATGGTTACCAGAGGGGACATTTCACAGGAGCCGGGGACTCCCAGACGGTGTATACGCGAGCCAGGTATCCCCCGAGTCCCAAGGAGCCCTGGGGTGACCGTCACCGTCTCCCACCCCCCACCGTCTCCCACCCCCCCCAAGGTGAGCTCTTCTCTGGCTCCTTCGTTGTGTGTGAACCTGCGAGTTCTCTTTGAGCTCCAGCCCAGCGCTTCCAGGCGCCCAAGGCCTCAGCCGCAGAGGCTCAGGGGAGCAGCCAGGGAGGGGTCCAGGGAGGGTCTACGGCACCGGGGCCTCAGGACGGAAACCCTCTCCCGCGTCCTGGCCGGCAGCTGAGCAGGGACCCCCCTCCCCGCTCCCCGTCCCTCGTGTGCGTCCCGTCAGATCCAATGGGGACGAGAGCAGCCCTCCTGCACTGGTCACGTGCGGGTTAGACGCGGTGGGTGGATGCCCAGGCCCCCGGCCACCGGGCCACGGAGGAGCCTCTGCGAAGTGGGGTCGGGAGTGGGATTTGGGATCCTGGCCCAACCGCAGGGACGCGAGGTCTTGCCACGCAGCCAACTAGGGCAGGGCCCCCTCAGGAGGAAACCGAGGCCAAGACCCCGGCAGCCCTGCTCCTCCCGCCCAGGGCGCGTGCGGGGGCCGGGGGGCGGCACCGGGCGCCGTCAGAGGCAGGTTGGGGTGATCCGCTGGTTTGCAGGCCTGGGTCTGTCTCTCAGAGGCTGCCCTCCCGGCACTCAGCTCGCCCACGCCCCGGCTTGGCCTCTGCCACCCCCCTGCGCTCCAGGCCCCTCTCTGAGACCCATGGCAGGCGGCGTGCTGTTTGAGATTTGCCAGCCTCCTTCTCAGAATGACTTCGGGTGGCGTGAGCTAATCCAACATCAAAATAAGGCAACTCGGACGGAGCAAAGGCGCGGGGTGCCTCTGGAGGTCGTCCCAGCCCGTCCTACGCCTGCCCGCTGCGTGGCGTGGCGAGGGGCCGTTAGCTGAGTCCGCGGAGAGATCACGGAGCTGGGGGTTTCTGCCCGTGGCTCCCAGAATTCTCACTGGATCCCCAAGAGACAGGTGTGGCGGTGGTTCCCGTTTCACAGATGTGCACGTGGAGGCTCAGGGAGGTGACGCCCTCTGCTCAAGGTCGCACAGCGCAGCGGTGGCGGGAGTGAGCCCCAGGCCGTCCTGCGGGCTCCGCGCTGTCCTGCTAGTCAACGCGGCAGAACGCTCCTCTCCCACAGACACCCAGCGCGGGCCTCCGTCTCCCCGCACACAGACGCGCTTAGCCAACGCTCCTGGACTCGGAGAGCTGGCTGCACCCTGAGCCGGAGGCTTTGACCAATGCGAGGCGGCGACTGCATGGCTTGGGGCTTGTGTGGGGATGCGGGAGGGAGGGGGGATGGCCGGGTCGCCTCCTGTCACAGCTGAGCACTTGGGATGTGTGTCACGCTGCGACTGCGGCCCACGTCTCTGCCCAAGTGGAACAATCAAGTTCTCATTAGGCAGAGGAGTGTGCTCCACGCGACTCCGTGTGGGGGCACGGCTGAGCGAGTGCCATCAGGCAGGATCTGCCAAGTGCCTTCGGAGCATGTGGATGGGGAGCAGCATGTGGGGGGAGCAGCACTGGGGGGAGCAGCATGTGGGGGGAGCAGCATGTGGGAGGAGCAGCACGTGGGGGGAGCAGCACGTGGGGGGAGCAGCACGTGGGGGGAGCAGCATGTGGGGGGAGCAGCACGTGGGGGGAGCAGCATGGAGGGGAGCAGCATGTGGGGGGAGCAGCATGTGGGGGGAGCAGCATGTGGGGGGAGCAGCATGTGGGGGGAGCAGCACTTGGGGGGAGCAACACTGCGGGGGAGCAGTACTGGGGGGAGCAACACTACGGGGGGCAGTACTGGGGGGAGCAGCACGTGGGGGGGAGCAGCACGTGGGGGGAGCAGCATGAGGGGGGAGCAACACGTGGGGGGAGCAGCACATGGGGGGGAGCAGAACTTGGGGGGAGCAGCACATTGGGGGGAGCAGCATGTGGGGGGGAGCAGCATGTGGGGGGAGCAGCACATGGGGGGGAGCAGAACTTGGGGGGAGCAGCACATTGGGGGGGAGCAGCATGTGGGGGGGAGCAGCACGTGGGGGGGAGCAGAACTTGGGGGGAGCAGCACATGGGGGGAGCAGCATGTGGGGGGAGCAGCATGTGGGGGGAGCAGCATGAGGGGGGAGCAACACGTGGGGGGAGCAGCACATTGGGGGGAGCAGCATGTGGGGGGGAGCAGCACGTGGGGGGGAGCAGAACTTGGGGGAGCAGAACTTGGGGGGAGCAGCACATGGGGGGAGCAGCACGTGGGGGGAGCAGCACATTGGGGGAACAGCACGTGGGGGGAGCAGAACTTTGGGGGAACAGCACATGGGGGGGCGGGGGCAGCTGCAGCCCATGGTTTCCTGCATGCAGTCCCTGCCCCCAGCTTCTGTTTCCCACAAGCCATGTTTCCCCACATCATTCCCTATCTGTCCCCCGCCCTCTCTCTCACACACACACATACACACACACACACACACACACACACAGGCCTCTCCCCAAGCACCATCTGTACATGGAACCAGCATTTCCATATGGCCACATTCCTCTGCATAGAATCTGGCCTAGGGATCTAAATTCGGTGCAGAGAAACCCCTGGTCCTGTGGGTGAGGCGGTGCACACACTCACGTGCGCACACACACACACATGCACACACACATGCGTGCACACGCATGCCCCCACCTCGCCGCAGCCCAGGTGTTCACCCAGTGCACGGACCTCACCACCCTCACGGAGCAGCAGAGCGCACTTATCTGTCTTCATTCCGAGGCCCGAAACCCCTCTCTGAAGCGGGAGGAGGGGCTGGCGTGGTCCTTCCAGCTCCCAGCAGAGCCTCAAGGTCATTCCCGCCAGCTCAAGGGCAGGATGACTCCAACCGGGCCCTGGGCCGCAGCCAGCAGCCTCTGCCCCCTGGCCACCCGCCCTGCCATCCCCACGCTCCTTTCACAGCCTGGCGCCCTCTGACCTCTGCCCCTGGCCACCTGTCCTGCCGTCCCCACGCTCCTTTCACAGCCTGGCGCCCTCTGACCTCTGCTCCCTGGCCACCTGTCCTGCCGTCCCCACGCTCCTTTCACAGCCTGGCGCCCTCTGACCTCTGCTCCCTGGCCACCCGTCCTGCCATCCCCACGCTCCCTTGCACAGCCTGGCGCCCTCGGACCTCTGCCCCCTGGCCACCCGTCCTGCCGTCCCCACGCTCCCTTGCACAGCCTGGCGCCCTCGGACCTCTGCCTCCTGGACCCGTTGCGAACCCCCGAGCCTCCTCCCTGGAGGTGCACTCCCCCACGCTCCCCGGCTGCCTCTGTTCCGCGCCTCACCCCGCTTTCCAGGTCTTCGCGCGAGGGTGTCCCTGTGGGGCCGTCCTGTGCCCGAGCCCAGCATCACCAGGTGACCCATCTTCTCCGACCCCCCACGTTGAAACTGCTCCCATCACCTGTGCGACCGAGCCTCGCAGCCCAGGCCCCCCCTTCCGTGTTTCCGTGAGGGACCTCAGTCCCTGCCAGGGGGCCCCTCACCAAAGAGGCCGTGTTTCCTCAGCCCTGCAGCTCTTAAAGCCCGAGTTCAAGGTCAAGGTTCCCTTGCTGAACTCCTCCTTACGCCCGCCCCCCGGTGACTATGAGGGGGGCCAGCAGGCAGCGCCCCCAAACACCTCACTGTAGAGAGGCCTACGGGTGAGACCTGGAGGGAGGACTTGGTTTTTATCCTGAGCTCCGGGCGTGAGTGAAGGGCAGGAGTTGATTATACGGCGTCGGGGTGAGGTCAGAGGGCACACAAGACAATGGCCGCGCCACAGGGCCACCATCGCGGCCCGGATTATCCGCACGAGTTCACTCTGCAGGGCTGCCTCACACTCGGGCCCACGGGGAACCGCGGGGGGCGGGGGCGGCCCGTTCACACGGGCCCTGCAGCCGGCCACTGTGCACCGGGGTCGTGAGAGGCCTGGACAGGCTGACCTGCGGGCTGACCTGCAGCGGCTCCGACACGGCAGGAAGTGGTGCTTCCCCCCCTCCCCCTGCTCCCCACCCCTCCGCCCGACACTCATCCCACTGCCTCCCAGATAGCTGCCCAGGGTCCCGGGCAATGCCCAGGAGACACATGGGCGCCAGGCCGGTGAGGGAGGGCCCCCGGGGGGGGGGGTCCACTCCTTCTCCACCCAGAAGGGGAGTTCTGACGGCGGCTCTGGCCTGCGATGGGCACTGCAGCGAAATGACAGGCGGCTCTGAGCGGATCACGGCTCCCCGAGCACGTTTTAGGAAAGACGCCACTTCGCGGGACGAGCGCTTTTTAACCCGGAGACGGGACCCGGGGCGGCGTTTGGAAATGCAGCGGCTCCACGGGACGCGTGGCCCCGGGAAACGTCAGCATCTTAGCGCCGGCGTGGCGTGGGCCGTCGGACACGCTTCCCCAAACCCGATTCAAAGGCAAGCGCCGTGTGAACGTGCGCGTCCGGCGGACGGGGCGGTAGGCCTGTGGGCAAGAAACTGCGTGGAGGGAGAGGGTGAGGGATCCGGGCTGGAGGCTTTGTTCAGGTGCGGGCGGAGGGAGGGAGAAGCGGCAGCTCAGGGCCCGCAGGGGACACGCGCACGGAGCAGAACAAACACGTGGAGGAAGGGGGGGCGCGCGGAGAGCTGCTCTGACACGCCTGCGGTGAGGGGGAGGGGGGCTGAGGGCTGCCCTGCAGTGGGGCGGTGGGCAGCGGGGGGGGGGGGGGCGCGGGGAGGCTGAGGGCTGCGTGGGCTGGCTTCCCAGTGGCCTCGTGGTGAGCCAAGCTCGGCCACCCTAATAGCAGATGAGCAGAGGGCGCCCTTGCACCTCCTGGGGGAAGGACTGTGCCGAGGGGGAGGGCCGGCGAGGTGCCTGTCACTGAGCTAAAGGACGGCCCAGAGGGACCTCGGTGCCTCCAATGGTGAGCAAGCCAGACGCCACCCCCCTGATGGCCGCAGAGGCCACCGTCTCCCGGGCACAGAGAAGGAGGGGTGTGGGTGTGTGGCCGGAACTCATGGGGCCCCAGAGCCCAAGGCCTGGAGCCCAGTACAGCCAGCATGACGGGCACAGGCCGCCCGACGCGGGCAGAGGCCGGTGTTCATGCCAAAGCCGCAGGTCACCTCGTGGAACAGGAGCGAGCGTGCGGGCTTCCGGAAGGCGTTAGGGAGACGGGCATCGGCGTCCCGTGGCCCCATGTCGGCTCCCCGGCCCCCTGAAGGCGTCGGCTCCCCGGCCCCCTGAAGGCGTCGGCTCCCCGCCCCCCTGAAGGCGTCGGCTCCCCGGCCCCCTGAAGGCGTTGGCTCCCCGTGGCGCAGGGCGGTGCTCAGGGGACCAGCTCCTGCTCTGAGGGGAAGGCTCTGATTCCAGACCCCACTGGGGGGGATGTGGGGCTCCGCTGAGACCAGGGTCCCCGAAGTCCCATCGGGGCGGTCAGAGAGGGGAAGGGACACGCGGAGGCTGCAGGCTGAGCTCGGGCAGCGGTGACCTGGGCAGGCGGACGCCCTGGGGTGGTCACTGTGCGGAACTGAAGACGAGGTGGTGGCAGCCGGTGGTCCCGATCAGAGACGGCCCAGGAGGTCCTGACACCCCCGGCTCAGGCGAGGGCAGGTCCTGGGGGTTCGGGGGGGGGGGGCGGTGGCAGCCCCTCCGTCCCTTCTGCTCCCAGCAAGTCCTTCACCGCCTTCCCTTGTGGACAAGCCGGTTCCCCAGCATGGCTTGTGCTACAGGGCCCCCCCGGGACCACAGCCGGGAGCTGCTATGGGGCCCCCCGGGACCACGGCCGGGAGCTGCTATGGGGCCCCCCGGGACCACAGCCGGGAGCTGCTATGGGCCCCCCCGGACCACGGCCGGGAGCTGCTATGGGGCCCCCCCAGGACCACGGCCGGGAGCTGCTATGGGGCCCCCCCCGAGACCACGGCCGGGAGCTGCTATGGGGCCCCCCAGGACCATGGCCGGGAGCTGCTATGGGCCCCCCTCCCCGGGACCACGGCCGGGAGCTGCTATGGGGCCCCCCCAGGACCACGGCCAGGCCGGGGCAGCACCCTGTCTACCCAGTGAAGTGTCGGGGTCCCTTAGGGCTCGGGCCTGCAGGACGCACCGTTAGGCAAACAGCCGTCGTCAACATGATTCTCTCAGCTCCGCGCATGGAGGGCGGCAGCCACAGGGGACCCCGTGGGCCCCCCCGCTCCCCTGCCCCCCGCCCCGTGCCCCGGGATGGGTTGCACGCCACCCTCTGAGGCCGTGTGTGCGGTCCCGCCACTCGGATGGACTCTCCGAGCGTCCTCCCAGGATCTGGTGGTTCTGACGTGGAAACGGCCCGCTGTTCTCAGGTCGCATCAGCGGACGGACGGACGGATGGTGTGCCGTTACGGCCGGTGTGATCTGGGTCGGGGTGACAGGGGGCGCGGGCGTTCCTACCGAATCTGCGAGCCACGGCTCCGACTTCGTAGATTCGACTACAGTTTCTAAACGGGCGTTTGGACTCAGCGCTAAAGCCGGTCCAGGCTGCACACGAGGGTGGTTTGGTCCAGACAACCCCACAGCCTGGGCAGAGCGCCCGCGACCCTGACTGAGGCCACGCCCCCCGGAGCCCAGGAACCTCCTTTCCGCAGGGGCACCGCACGGCCAGCATCGGGGGGCCGCTCCCCCGCTGCCGCCTGCAGGGACCTGGGCTCACCGCTCACAGCTCACCGCTCGCAGCTTCTTCTAGCCCAGGGGTGGGCAAACTTTTTGACTCGAGGGTCACCATGGGTTCTTAAACTGGACCGGAGGGCCGGAACAAAAGCATGGATGGAGTGTTTGTGTGAACTAATATAAATTCAAAGTAAAGGAGCGGAGGGGAGAGCAAGAGAACCGGATAGAACAGCCGAATCCGGCCCGCGGGCCGTAGTTTGCCCACGGCTGTCTAGTGTCTGCACCGGGTGCCCGTCATTACAAGGGAAGCCGGGCGGCTCAGCCAGACCCAGGAGTGGCACCCCTGCCAGCCGGCCTCCCTCCGAGACGTCTTCAGGCAGCGACGTGGCTGCCCCTCGCCGGCCGTGAATTTCCGAGCGGCTGACAGCGCTGTCCCGGCTCCGACAGCGGCAGCGTCACCGTCACCACGCCATCCTGTCCCACGTCCGGCACCGGCAGCAGGACGGTCAGCTGCTGGCGACCAGGTCCGTGGGCCCTCCCTCGGAGGAGCGCTCGGGTACCCGCCGCGAACCGAGGGCGCTGCAGCTCCAGCTCCCGTCTCAGCGGCCGCCCCTCAGGGGGACCGGGTGGCACTGAGCGGCAAGGGAACCAACCGCAGCCATGAGTGCTCAGAGGAGGCCCAGCCCGGGGAGACGTGGGTTCAAGGGCCAGGGCCCTGGGCACTGCTTCTCTTGGGTTGTTGTTAATCCTCACCCAGGAGAGTTTCTCCGCTGAGTTTTTTAGAGAGTGGGGGGGCCGGAGGGAGGGGAAGGGAGAGAAACGTCGATGTGAGTGACTCAGGGACAATGTGGGGAAGCGCCCTGAGCGGGAGCAGCAGGCACACAGGTCCTGGGGGAGCGCTGCCTGGGGTCCCCAAGAAGCGGTGAGGAGGCCAGGGGGTGAGCAGAGGTCACAAGACAGGAACGGCAACAGACGGAGTCAGAGAGGAGACGGGACGGTCTGCTGGGCCCGACAGGGAAGGCCGCACCCTGTAGGGTCGAGGCAATGGGGCAGGAAGGGGTAACGCAGGTCTGATAGGTCCCAAGGGCCTAGAGGAAAGTGTGTGTGGGGGGGGAGGTCCTGGAGGGGTGAGAGTGAGGGCAACGGGGCAGACCCCCAGGCGCAGAGGGAAGGAGGGGCCGCCCTGCGGGACCTGGGAACCCCGGGAAGGACCTCGACTCTAACCGTACGACACGGCGCTGCTGCCGACTCAGAGCGGGGAAGCCGCCTGGCCCTGGTCTCCTCAAGGCCCCCTCCCCTCCCCCGGGCGGGGACAGAGACAGGACAGAGGGAGGGCCGGTGGGAGAGGCAGACTCATTTCACAGCCGCCGCTATAATCCGGGACGGCGAGGAGACTGCGCCCCGGAGATAAGACGCTGGGACGTGACGCCCCAGGAAGCATCGCCCTCTATTTCTCCTCTGAGCTCCCCTGCCCTCCCCCCAGAAACCGCCGTCTTTAACCCAGTGCTCTGCGCGGTCCCAGGCAATGCACGCTCAGACAGTGTGATGGTTTCCACCTGACTGGCGAGTGGTTAAGAACGGAAGGCGTTGTACGGCACTTATTATCAATCTATTGTCAGGGTTTAATTTTATGGACGGGAACAGTGAGCACCCAGTTGTAAAATTTCTCTGTGGCTCCAGGGAGGCCCGGGAAGCAAACACCATTGTCCGATGGCCCGGGCTGGGGCAGGTGTGTGGGACCCGCTTTTTAAAAAAAAATATGTTTTTATGGATTTCAGAGAGGAAGGGAGAGGGGTCGGGAGGGAGAGAGAGAGGATCGCGGATCGGCTGCCTCTTGCCCGTCCCCTGCTAAGGATGGAGCCCGCAACCTGGGCACGTGCCCTGACCAGGAATCGAACTTGGGACCTCCTGGTTCATGGGTCGATGCTCAACCCCTGAGCCCCGCCGGCCAGGCCACACCGATCCACCCGCCACGGGATGAAGGTGAACTGCGCAGGGAGCGTCCCACACGCGAGTGTGAGGCCGAGCGTGGCCCTGACCACGTGGCTCCGTGGCGGCAGGCAGACCCTCCTGGCGTGTGCGCCGAGGACACGCCCCAGAACAGCCAGCACGGGGACCAGCACCCTCCACGCGCCAGAGAGCTCCTGTGCCAGGGACCCGTTCTGCCACGAGGGGATGGTGCTCGCGGGAGCGAACCCGGTGGAACAGAGCTCACAGCGGGGATGCATTTGGGAAACGGGCGATGGAGTCAGACCTCACGTGCCTCCAGCATCCCGCGTGGCGTCCCATACAGATGCTTTCCTGAGGGAGACAGCCTGGGGACCTGCTACCTTCAGCTCGAAGGGCCTGCGTCCCCTCATCTCACTGGTCCAGGAGGCCCCTCGGGAAGCTCTCACACGGCACAGACTCCTGCCAGGAGTGAGCTGGCCGTCGATACAGGATCACCGAGTCTGCCCCGCCGGCGGGGCTCAGGGGCTGAGCGTCGACCTGTGAACCAGGAGGTCCCGGTTCGATTCCCGGTCAGGGCACGGGCCTGGGTTGCCGGCTCGATCCCCAGGGTGGGGTGTGCAGGAGGCGGCCGATCCATGATTCTCTCATCATGGATGGTTCTCTCTCTCTCTCTCTCTCTTCCTCCCCTTCCTCTCTGAAATCAATACAAATATATTTTTAAAAATACCAGGTCTCGCCCTAACCGGTTCGGCTCAGTGGATAGAGCGTCGGCCTGCGGACTGAAGGGTCCCGGGTTCGATTCCGGTCAAGGACATGTACCT
Source organism: Plecotus auritus (assembly GCF_963455305.1). Lineage (NCBI taxonomy): Eukaryota > Metazoa > Chordata > Mammalia > Chiroptera > Vespertilionidae > Plecotus > Plecotus auritus. The sequence continues at coordinate 2,147,297 of NC_137771.1, read as the reverse complement.
TGGTTGCAGGCACATCCCCAGGAGGGGGCGTGCAGGAGGCAGCTGATGGATGTTTCTCATCGATGTTTCTAACTCTCTGTCCTCTCCCTTTCCTCTCTGTAAGAAATCAATAAAATATATTTTAAAAAAATAAAATAAAAATAAAAAATAAAATAAAATAAAATAAAATAAAATAAAATAAAGATACCAGGTCTGGTTCCAATCGTGAAACACCAGCTGTGCTCCCTCATGGCTCCTTGCACCTGGACAGGTCGCCCCCTCCCAGCCCTGGGGTGCGTGCTCCGTCCCTGAAGGCATCGGGAGTCCCGACAGCAGCCCTCTGCTCTCAAGGAGACAGCGGCCCGTGAAAACGCAACGCCCATGAGGACTAGGGGGGTCACGCGCGAGTCCCAGGGGCTGCGGGGCGGGACCCGGGTGCGGCGGCCTCCCGTTTCCAGGAGAATTGGGACCGGAGCAGGATGGGGGCCAGGTAAGGGTCCCCTGAGGCAGGGACCTTGAGGTTGGGTTGGCAGGAGGTAACAACAGGCCCTGGGGAGGACGAGGACCACACGCTGCGCCGGGTCCCCTGCAGGCCCTCCGTTCCGAAGGTGCCCCTGCCGGCCCCTCGGCGAACCAGGCAGGCACCCTGGGGAGTCCGGTCGCAGCTCGATCCTTCCCACGGGCACAGGCTCACAGGGGCCTGAACGCTCCGCTCACCCCCATCTTCCCGAACAAACGCCAACTCTTCGTTTGCCCTTGATGGGCCTCAAGGTCGGCACAAGAAACAATCTATGCGTGGCTCAGGAGGCAGGGGTCACGGTGGCGTCACAGTCGCTATGACGACCAGCTGGGCCCAGGAGGAGGAGGAAGCCACACGCCCCCCCCCCCCCCCCCTGCACCTGTTTTTCTTGCGCCAGGAATTGGGAGGAAGCTTGGTGCCCGGCTGTCAGAGGCGTCCTCCTCCCTGGAGGACTTTTAAAGACACAGCGCACGCTCTCCCTTCTCTCCCCGCCCGCCCCAGGCGTCCACGCGGATCCCATGGCAGAGCCCCGGCCTCCGCTCTCGGATTTGACCCTAATCTTCTCAGGAGTGAGCGGGACTTAGGAACGCCACTCCGCGGCTTCTTATCTGTGAGCTCGCGGCGACCGCTGCTCCAGGGAGGAAATGCACTCTCGGTGCGGACGCAACTCAGCTGAGACCCGGAAAGTTCTGGAACAGAGTCCCCGGGCGGCCGCTGAGAAGCCCGCCTGAGCCAGACGCTAGCAGAGGAATTCATCTCCGAGGACAAGGCCACGTGGGCCTCCTTGTGAAAAGCAAAACGCACCGGTCCACAGCGGAGTGGGGGGACGCGGCTGCGCGTCCGGGGCCCAGGGAGTGATGGGTTTCCGCTCTGAGCTCTGCCGCCGGGTTTCGCTCCTGAGCACCATCTCCAGGCCCTTCCACCTGCACCTGCACGGGACCCTGTCTCCACGCCCACCCGCGTCGGTGCACGTGCGTCTGGGTCACTCACACGAACCGCTGTGCCGAGCTCGGCTGCGTGAGCGCGTCCCTGTACGCACCCGTTTCCCCAGTCACCTCCAATGGCGCGGTTTTGCTGTAACTCCGCGAGGGTCCGCGTGTTTCCCCACCGAGTGGACAAGCAGGGCCCCTGTGACTTGACATCTGTGCTTCTTCCAGCGTCATGGCCAGGTGCGTTCCCCCACGGACGCGCCCTTCCCCACGCGCGCAGTGAGCCTGCAGGGGGCTTTGTGTTGTGGGGGGGGGGGTGGGTATGACCCCAGCAGACGGCATCCAGTGTCTGACACGCAGCTCCCTGACTGCGTGCAGGGAAGGTCTTCCCCGAGTTCCGGCTGATCCACCTGCTCTTCCGAATGGCCTGCTCCAGCCTCTGACCGTTCACCTATCAGTAACCGGCATCGCTCACATTGATTCTAGGAATCGTTCGTTAAAAATGATCACTTACATGCAGGATACTAATCCGCCTTCGCCAGCCACGTTTCTCGATTTGGTCGTGTGCCTAGCTCCCTAACACTGAATTGTGCCGCGAGGCAACATACAGTCACAGCCAGACCCTGCCCGTCCGACCCGGATGGAGTTAATGGTGCCGACTTGAGCTGAATACAGGCCCTCAGCATGCACACACATGTGCACATACATACACACGCACACATATGCACAGACACCTACATGCACACACATGCACATAAGCATACACCCACATGTAGATATGCATATGCACCTACACACACATGCAAAGGTGCACATGTATGTGTGCACAGGTATATACGTGTGTGTGTGCGTGCACACACATGCACACACAGGAGGCTCATCAGGGAGGCAGGACTTTGCGGGGGCAGCTTTGGTACCCAAGTCACAAAGACGCAAATTCCAAAGACAAAGAGCGGGCGGGAGATGGCTGGGGCGCGCGGCCGCGGCGCTCACCACGGGCATTGTGTTCCTGTCGCTCGGGAGCCCTGATTTGAATCAAACAGCCACGGCTTCCTTCCTTCCGCGAGAGGAAACCATCCCCCACGTAGAGAGTGTCCTCGCCGGACTGTGCCCCCCTCGGCCGAGCTGCCCCCGAACTGAAGCCTCCAGGGAGCGGCCCTTTGATGGACATTTCCCCGTGGAGCTGGGGACGGCTGGCGGGTGGGACCAGCCCGCAGAGCTCCACATCCACCAGGCCGCCCCCCGGAAGCACTGTGCTCTCCGGAGACAGGGTCCCACGGCCGGGGGTGGCACTGACCCTCCGTCTGCTTTTACCACTGTTCAGCTGTCAGAGGAAGGGGTGGCTGAGCGGGAACATCGCCACGTGACCTCACAATGGCCCGCCTCGGGGAGCATCGGTGGGACCCGCACCCCGACAGACTTCCGTGGCCGGGCCCTGCGACAGGTTGAGTCCACGTTACGAACGGAGGGCGTTCGCGGTCCCAGGTGCTGAGCGAGGCCGCGGGAGCTGAGCTGTCCCTGCGGAGACAGAGAACGCCCGGCACACGTGGCTCTCGAGATGGGGTGACGGGGGTGCCACGGGAGGCCTGAAGGCCCCCAGGAGTCTCCAGAGCCAGGGGCAGGGCTCGCCCGGGAAAGGAAGGAGAAAGCGGCTAAGACCCAGGATGAGGCGTGAGGCTGGTGTCGTGGTGGGGACAAAGCGAAGGAGGACGGAGGGGACACAGGGATGATAAAGCCCTCGTGACAGGAGCGGAAATAGAATGTGGGACCAGCGATGACTGTAAGTATGCACCATGCTCCGTTAGCCGTGATGGCTGGTTCTGATGAACGAAGGCGCGTGCTCACCTGGCTGGGAGGTGCACGTGGGACCTGGGAGCTCACCTGGAAATGGGGACGCCCTCCCCATCCGGGAGCTGCCTATCATCGTGGAAACATTAGCAACCTTGTTTGTTTTTGTTTTTGAATATATATTTTTATTGATTTCAGAAAGGAAGGGAGAGGGAGAGCGAGATTGAAACATCAATGATGAAAGAGAATCACTGATCGGTTGCCTCCAACACACCCCCCCCCCCGCCGCATTGGGGATCAAGCCCACAACCCAGGCCTGTGCCCTTGACTGGAATCGAACCCGGGACCCTCCAGTCTGCAGGCCAACGCTCTATCCACTGAGCCACACCAGCTAGGGCTAGCAACCTTGTTGATGCACCCAGAGCCTCCAGCCCTTTGAAGACCCCAGCCCTTTGCGAACCCACAGGCCTTTGCACGTCTCCAGCCTGCTTACCTGCGAACCGCCCATTGGTGTAGCTTTTGCCTACTTTCCCCGTGACCTTTATCCTACTCACTATAAGCAGCGGCTCATGGTGGGGGCAGAGCGGTTGTTGTGGCTGACCTGCTGCTCTCCCACGCTGCCGGCAGGCCTGGAATCAACGCTCATGTGATTCCACCCTGGCTCTGCTGCATTGGCTCAAGCAGGGACAGGCAGCCCGGACCCACTGATGGTCCAGTTATACTTGCCCACGGGAAGGCGTTGGGGTCTTCCGCAGAATACAGTGCGACTGACGTGAGATGTTAAGGCCGCCGCAGCCGCGGTGTGAAGACTGTGTGGGAAGAGGGGGCCCAGGAGCAGCCAGGGGGGCACAAGAGCTCCTAAGAGGTGATGGTGGGTGGGGACCACTTCCTCGAACCCTTGCGAGTGTGTGTGACCAGCAGGTATAACTGGGGACTCGGGAGCCCTGGGACAGGGGCAGACGGGGGTCCAGACACTCCCCTCATCCTATCTAATAAAAGAGTAATATGCAGATTGACCATCACTCCAACACACAAGATGGCTGCCTCCATGTGGTCAAAGATCCTGCCCCCATGTGGACACAAGATGGCCACCACAAGATGGCCAGCAGGGAAGGGCAGTTAGGGGTGACCAAGCTGGCAGAGAAGGGAAGTTGGGGGCGACCAGGCCTGCAGGGAAAGGCAGTTGGGAGAGACCCAGGCCTGCAGGGGAGAGCAGTTGGGGGGGGACCGGGCCTGCAGGGGAGGGCAGTTAGGGGAAAACAGGCTGGCAGGGGAGCAGTTAGGCATCAATCAGGCTGTCAGGGGAGTGGTTAGGGGGTGATCAGGCTGGCAGGCAGAAGCGGTTAGGGGCAATCAGGAAGGCAGGCAGGCGAGCAGTTGGGAGCCAGCAGTCCTGGATTGTGAGAGGGATGTCCCTCGAGGGGTCCCAGATTGGACAGGGTGCAGGCTGGGCTGAGGGACACACACCCCCTCCTGTGCACGAATTTCATGCACCGGGCCTCTAGTCTGGAAAATAAGATTCCAAAGGCCATGCTCCCTGAGAGTCAGCAGCCCCGGGTTTAAGGAAGGCGGACGTCTGAAGGATGCGGTCCGGGCCAAGGTCTTTGTTTCTGTCCCACATTCCTGACTCATCACCATCAGTGCCGTCCACGTAGAGTCTCACCCCCCTCCCAGCCCCACCGGCCTGTGGCAACCCTCACCTCCCCGCCAGCTCCTGTCTATTCCTAGAACGAGACAGTGAGACAGGAAGGGCCCAGACATTGTCCCCCACGGAGGAGAGCCGTCTTTGTGTATTTCATTGTGTGTGGTATGAATGAGCCAGAAGCGATTTGCCAAACAGGAAGTGCATTTACAAAGAATTTTACATTTTAAAAGAAACCGCTTTGCTACTGCTTGATTGCACGGAACTTTCCTTTGATCTCTGAGCGTTTGCCTGAAGGACACGGGAGCCGGGGGTGGGGGTGGGGGTCTGACACTGGGAAGAGGGCCCGTTGACAGTGTCCCCAGGCCACGGGGACGACCCTGTCCACCGTGGTTTTGCTGGAGGAGGGGCATCTTGCGGGCCACCAACCCCAGCTCTCCACCTTCGTCCACCAAAACGCCAGCGCCTGGCACGCCCGCCGGGAGCCATCAGGAAGGCAAGCTGGCCCCTTTGCGCCCGTGAAGTGCTGGCTGGCGGAGGATGCGCAACAGTCCTTTCGGCGCCACCGAGCGGAACGGCCCATCTGCGGGCTCCGGGGAGGGATCAGCCCCGCTCCAGCCAGGAGAGGCCCAGATGGGAGCAGACAGATGTTCTGACGGAGGCCTCATTTGCAGTTTCTAAATCTGCAGAGACACCGTGTTCCCTCATTAAACATTCATTTAGGACCATCTTATCCGGAAACAATGCGATGGAGCACGCACCTGGGCGCCTGCGGTGCTTCTGGCGCATGAAACGTTCAAGCGACAGCCGCTGACTCCCCATCTGACCCTCCTGGTAAGGGCCCGCGTGGGGGAAGCACGTTCCGTTTTCTCAGCGCGCCTGTGTGCGCAGCCGCTCGCCACGTGCTCGGCGATGTCGGACACGGTGCCCGGGCAGGAAGGATGAGAGGATGGGCAAGATGCAATGTGGTCATTCTAGCACAGGGGTGGGCAAACTTTTTGACTCGAGGGCCACCATGGGTTCTTAAACTGGACCGGAGGGCCGGAACAAAAGCATGGATGGAATGTTTGTGTGAACTAATATAAATTCAAAATAAACATCATTACATAAAAGGGTACGGTCTTTTATTTTTTTATTTCAATAGTTTTATTCATTTCAAACATTTTAACAAGAAGAATGTAAACACTAATTATTATAATTTGAAACTTCAAAAAATGGAGGAATCATAGCACAATAACATACCTTCTATTGAAGATGGCAAAGGCAAAATAAAATTGCCTAACAAAGGAAATGTACAGAAGCCTTTCAAATGAAACTTAAATGTAATAAAATAATTTAAAACTAAAACAAATAGAAAAGAACAAAATGTGTAAACAGTAAATTAAACATTTTCTTTAGTGCAACTTCCAAATTATGCCCGGGACGTAGATGTAGATGGCCATGTAGACTGGGTTGAAAGGTTTTTGGTCTTTAAAACATCCACTTCAGTGGGAACAGTGTTGTTGGTCTCCTTTTTAGCTAATGCTCTGATACTGTGCTCTCCAGGGGCATGTCTCCCTACATCACCACGATAACTAACGTGTCTCCGCATTCCCCGGGTGATGTCGGGGGACGGGCATTCCAAGGAGCCTCTTGAAGATGGAGAGGTTGTTCCTTCTACTGAATGGGGGATATAAATCTGCCCACTCAGTAGAAGGAGCTGCGGCCGTGTTTCCCGACGTTGCCATGTTAACACTGCTGCTGGTGAAGGAGCGGAGGGGAGAGCAAGAGAACCCTCCACTCTTTCGGCTCCGCGGGCCGGATAGAACAGCCAAACGGGCCGGATCCGGCCCGCGGGCCGTAGTTTGCCCACGGCTGTTCTAGAAGGTTCCTGGAGGACGCTGTGAGCATTTGAGAGCAAACAGAACCACATCAGGTGTGTCTCCGTCAGTGGCCGCTCACGTGCTGGCCCCGCTCTGCAATGAGTCACATTCAACGTCGCGGGCGCAGTGACACCGCCCTGGGGGCTGTCGCCAGGCCGTTTCCCACGCTTCCCCTCCCAGCGCCTCTTTCTGACGCCAAGCCGCCTTTGACCCAAAGCCCGTGTTGGGGCACAGCACCCGTTACTGCTCTCGGCTTGGGGGCTCTCAGGGAACCCCCACTGAATGCTCCGACCCAAATCCTTTGCGATCGTTTTGGAAGCTCGGTGTTTTCAGAATAATCCCACAGTTCCTGTACCAGCTGCTCGTTGAATTTTAAATGTGACAACAAAGATAAATGGGAAACTCGGGAAGGAGTCAGCTTGCGGCGTCTGCCCGGCTCAGGGGCCCGGGAGGGAGGGGAGAGGGTTTCAGGGGGAGGAGCTCATTCTTACCCGACCGACCAGTCGTCTTAGATCAGCCGTGGGCAAACTACGGCCCGCGGGCCGGATCCGGCTGTTCTATCCGGTTCTCTTGCTCTCCCCTCCACTCCTTTACTTTGAATTTATATTAGTTCACACAAACACTCCATCCATGCTTTTGTTCCGGCCCTCCGGTCCAGTGTAAGAACCCATTGTGGCCCTCGAGTCAAAAAGTTTGCCCACCCCTGTCTTAGACCTTTGCTCCCCTGGAGAGCCCCCTGCCTTCCCTGGCGTGCAGTGTGCACAGGTCCTGGTTCCACTGAGTCAGGCGTTTGACAGATAATTTGACTGATGGTTGCGGGTGTCGGACAGATAGGGCCAGGCGGGGAGACCCGGGAGGCTGAGGAAGTCCCGAGGCTGGATGAGAGGCAGCACCGAGCAGCTGGACACCACGCTGGCCTCAGGGGCAGACGCCCCCTGCGAGGGGGCGGGGAGATGGCCTGGCCAAGTGTCCTGGGTCACAGCTCTGGCTCCTGGGAGCCTCATCAAAACGCTGCGACCCTGAGCCCAACCGGGCGTGGCTCGGTGGTTGCGCGTCCACCCAAGAACCAAGCGGTCACCGGTTTGATTCCCAGTCAGGGCACGTGTCAGGGCTGCGGGCTCGATCCCCAGTAGGGGGCGTGCAGGAGGCAGCCAATCAATGGTTCTCTCTCATCGCTCATGTTTTTAGCTCTCTCTCTCCTTCTCCCTTCTTCTCTGAAATCAATAAGAATGTATTAAAAAACAAAACAAAAAACAAACACTGCTACCCTGAATCCCCAGGATAGGTCTGCTCTCCGAGTAGTAACACATCCCCACCAGGTGGGGGCGTAAGCAGCGGAAGTCCACTTTATCATAGTCTGGAGCAGGGGTCCTCAAACTGCGGCCCGCCGAGGACATGGATCCGGCCCGCCGGGTGCCGCTGCCTGTCCTGCTTAGCAGCCGACGCGTCCCGGGCCCGCAGTGCGCATAGGAATTTGTTCATCGTGTTTTTTTTAAACTATAGTCTGGCCCTCCAACGGTCTGAGGGACAGTGACCTGGCCCCCTGTTTAGAAAGTTTGAGGACCCCTGGCTGGAGGATGGCCGTCTAAGATCCCAGGGTCGGGACCGGTGGGCTGGCTTCCCCTGAGGCCGCCCCCCTCTCACTGGCCCGCAGGTAGCCACCACCGCTCCGCGTCCGCACACGGCCTCCGTCCTCCACATACCTACCCCCGCCGTCCCTTTGTCTTCTTCTAAGACACCAATTACACGGAGTCAGAGATGCACGCGAATGGCCTCATTTCGTCTTAATTGCCTCATTAAAGGCCTTATCTCCAAATACACTCACAGGGGGCGGATTACGGCTGCCTGATAGGAATTCGGGAGAAACACAGTGTTAGTCCCTGACACCCGCCCGGGCCAATTACGTGTGTAGGAACAGGGGGATCGTGAACGCTTTAATGAGCTTAACGTGAAATCTTCACTTCGGGGAGAGTTGACATGCAATACACTGCACCCACGGAAAGCACGCAGTCGGATATGTTCTGGCAGATGGATATGCCCGTGAAGCCGCAGGCCCATCACCACCGAACAGGCCACCACGTGCCCCTGGAGGTCCTCCCTCCTGCACCCCCCTGCCCCCCACCGCCCCCGCTGATCTTCGGTCTGTTACCCGATTTGTCTGTGTGTCATAGGATTTTATATAACTGGAACTCTACAGTATGTATTTTTTTTTTGTATTTTTTTTTTTTAGTTCTGTTATTTTTTTTCCCCTCCACCTCGCCGTTTGGAGATCCCCCCACCGTGTTGTGTGAATCCCTAGTCTATTCCTCCTTGTGGCTGCGTGTTCTTCATTTTATTGCTTGGTAGCAGCCGCTCAGCTTTCTTTTAAGCTGAGTTAGCATAACATGTATGTTTCTGCTAACCTTTAACCTCTCTGCATCTTTGTATGTCAAGTGGGTCTCTTTTACGCAGCGTGCTGAGTCTTCCTTTTTTTTTTAAAATATATTTTATTGATTTTTTACAGAGAGGAAGAGAGAGGGATAGGGAGTTAGAAACATCGATGAGAGAGAGACATCGATCAGCTGCCTCCTGCACCCCTCCCACTGGGGATGTGCCCGCAACCCAGGTACATGCCCTTGACCGGAATCGAACCCGGGACCCTTCCGTCCGCAGGCCGACGCTCTATCCACTGAGCCAAACCGGTTAGGCCCCCCCTTTTTTTTTTTTAATCCAATCGGACAGTCTCTGCCCTTGGCGAGTTCAGGCCATTTGCTGGAAGTAGGATTACTGACTTGCCTAGAATTGAGCCCATCAGCTCCCTGTCTGTTTTCTGTCTCCCCTGGCACCTGTTCCTGTTTTCTCTCTTTCCGCCTTATTTTAGGTTTTTATTTCCTCTCCTTGGTTTGCCTAATTGGCTATCCCTTTTGTTTTCATTTCAGCGGCCCCTTTGGGTCTGTAGGCCCACCTTTAACGGGTGCCAGTGTATCTTCAAGGACTGGCATCCACTTCACGGGTGGTACAGGGACCTTCAAAATGCATAACTGAATTCCTCTCTCCCCGCCTTGTTTCAAACTTTATATATATTATAACCCCCAACTATATCGCTATTATTTTTAAAAGTTTTCTTTTAAAGATATTTAAGTAGTAAAAAACACATATTCATTCATGTACTGACCGCTTCTGATGCTCTCCATTCTTTTTTTTTTTTTAAGATTTTTTTAAAATATATTTTATTGATGTTTTACAGAGAGGAAGGGAGAGGGATAGAAAGCTAGAAACATCGATGAGAGAGAAACATCGATCAGCTGCCTCCTGCACCCCTCCCACTGGGGATGTGCCCGCAACCCAGGTACATGCCCTTGACCGGAATCGAACCTGGGACCCTTCAGTCCACAGGCCGACGCTCTATCCACTGAGTCACACCGGTTTCGGCTGCTCTCCATTCTTTATGTAAATCTGTATTTCCATCTGGTATCAGTGTCCTCCAGCCCAAAGGACTCCTGTTTTTAGTTTTTAGTTTTCAGCATGGGGTGGCTGGTGATGAATTATCTCAGCTTTGTCCTGTCTAGAAGAGTCTTTACTTTGCCTTATTGTGTAAGCATCCGTTCACTGGGTATACACCTCTAGATTGACGATGTTTTTCTTCGGTGCTTTAAAGACACGGCTCCAGTGCCTTCCGGCTCGCACTGTGTCCAGCCACAGGTCCGCCGTCTTCCTCACCTGTGCTTCTCTTTGTCTTATATGGTCCGACTCCTCTTCAGGTTTTTCTTGTTATCGCTCATTCTGAACAGCTGATTATGATATGCCTTAAGGTGATTTATTTTAATAAAAACGTGTTTCATGTGTCCCACATTTGGTTAAGTTTGTTGGGTTTTTTTTGTTTGTCTGTTTGTTTGTTTTGGATCTGTGGGCTTAGAATTTGCATCAAATTTGGAAGAATTTGGGCCACCATTACTTCAGCTACGTTTTCTGCCTCTCCCTCTTCTCTTCCTCAGAGACTCCGGTCATACACACATATTGGGCCGCTTAACACCCTACAGCTAACGGATGACCTTCCCTTAATTCGTTTTTCTGTGTTTTATTTAGATGGTTCCTATCTCTGTCTTCACATTCGCTCATTTCTTTGCTGCATTGTCCACTGGCCATTCTTCCCACTGGTAAATGCACCTCAGGCAATGTAGCTTCCAGCCCTAGAAATCTGAGTCCTTTTTTGTTATCTCTTCTGTGTCTTAGCTTTTTTGAGCCTACAATGGAGCTCTGATCATTGTTTTTATGTCTTTGTCTGCTAACCCCTCCGTCTGGATCGGTTCTGAGTCCACGTTAGTTGATTTTTTTCCCTCCTTATGTGTCATATCTTCTGCGTTTCACAGTTAGGTTTTAGATGGTATACTAGTACATGTCACCCTTTCGGGTGAGAAATACTCACCCAGAAACAGCTCACTCCTTTACAGGTTCGACGAGAGCAGCATTTAGTCTAGGGCTGATGTGCTCCCACAGATATAGAAAGACCTGCTGCGTGCTTTCCCCAATGCCTCCTGAATAATGCGGCTCTCCAGCCTGGCCTGTGGCCGGAGGCACGCTTCTTGGACTCTGTGAGTGCTGGATTCTTCTGTAATTCTTTAAAAATTCCCTAAGTGGCCCTAGCCAGTTTGGCTTGGTGGATAGAGCATTGGCCTGCAGACCAAAGGGTCCCAGCTTCCATTCCAGTCAAGGGCCGTACCTCGGTTACAGGCTCCTCCCCAGCCCGGGCCCTGGTTAGGGCACCTGCAGGAGGCAGCCAATCAGTGTTTCTCTCACATCGATGTTTCTCTCTGTCTTTCCCTCTCTCTTCCACTCTCCCTAAAAACCAATGGAAAATATCCTCGGGTGAGGATTAATAAAAAAATAAAAATTCCCTACGTGTTTCTCCAGCACAGCCAGAGTGGCCACACCGATCATCACCAGGATTTCCCACTGGGGTCCCCTCCCAATGTGGAGGGAGACGGCCGTCCTGGGGGTGTCCAGTCTTCACACCATGAGCTTCAGCCACTTCGGGGTCCACGAAGCTCGGCCGAACCCTGTCCGATCTCACTTTCAAGAGCTTTGAGCAACCACTTGAGTCCAGCGAAGGCACCGAGGTAAACTGTCCTTCGCGTGAGACGAATGCTTTTCCACTTCCCCCCATCACGTGCTACAGGAAACAAGCACACGGAGTGAAATGCAAATGTGTAGGGGGAGACACGCGTCCGTGGTCCATCCTGGAGGAAACGGGGGCTCCCTGGTGTCCTGCGTGCCCCAGAGGTCAGCAATTGGAGATGTCCACAAACAAGTCAGCGCCAGCATCCGGCGCAGGGTCGGGGCCCGACTTGGAGGGACAGCGCACGTAACACCCAGTGACACGGTGTCTGAGCAGGGCCTTGGGGCCCTGATGCTTCTGAAATCCCCGTGGATCCCTGGGTGATGTTGGAATAACCTTTAGCTACACGCCGTCCTTTTCGCTCAAGGTGCTCGAGACGATTTCACCTGGTTAATGGGAACAGAGAGGCTCTGGCCGTTTCCCAGCGGAGCAGTCACTTCTGTAAGTTTAATCCAGGGACGCTGGGCTGGGGCCATCCTAGAGGGTCGGTCCATCTGTGTCTTTACTCAACCAGGAGTGGATCCAGCACCCTTTGTGCCCCAGGTGGGTTGCCGGCCAGGATTAAAATTTAAAACGTCTTTGCTCCCCACATAACCCTTTCTTGCCCAGAGGGGCATCCTGGTATTCGGAAGGGCATGAAGGGAGACCTTGGCTTCAGGCTGAAGGAAGGCGTAGGGTCATTTGTGAATTCAACAGATGCCCATGGCACGTGTGTGTCGTGGCGGCTCTGGTCTCTGTCTCTCAGTGGGGGGCCGCCAGTCATTCCTTGACCACCATTCCCAGGAGTCCAGGGGATTGCACCCTCCTCCTGAGAGTGGGCCGTTCCTTTGAGCTCCTGGGTTTGCTGTCCGGACACGGCCACGATGGAGCTGATTCAGTGAGCATTCCTCACTGCGAGGTGGAGACCCAGGAAGCCTGGGACCAGTCCAAGTCCAGAGGCCTGAGGACCGGAAATGACAAGGGCAGGGGACGGTCATGTCCAAGCTCAACCAATCAGGTGGGTGGAAGAAATCCTTTCTCCGCCCTATTCATGCCCTCAGTGGGCTAGGTAAGGCCCACGCACGTGGGAGAGGGCAAACAGCTGCACCAGCTCCGGGAACCCAATGCTAATTCCGTCCGGAAACACCCGCACAGACGACCCGGCAAGGAGCTTTCGCCGACTCTCTGGATCCCCGTGATCCAATCAAGTTGATCCACAAAATCAGCCACCACCGTCCACTCAGAGCAAATCAACGCATGTCCCAAAGCAGATTTTCTGTCTGGAATGGAAAGCTTCACCCGAGAACAGAGCCGATGCTCCGTGCAATGCCGCCAGCACACCACAGCCCTGAGCGCGCTGGGTGAGAAGCCCCGCTCATGCCACCTGGCCACAGGGGCGCTGGGCTCGCGTGGCTGTGAGGTCCTGCCCTGGAAGACCCGCCCCTCACACACCCACTTCCTCTTCCACTCAGAAGGCAACTCTTGGCCCTTATTCAGCCCAAATACAATTCTGCAAATGGCACATTCCTCTCTAACTACAGGGTGGCCACGGGGCCAACGGCCCGTCCCTGGCAAGGAGAACCGCTTTGACCAGCATCCCGCGGTCTAGACCGTGTGGAGCGGGAGGAGGAGGAACAGCCCGCTCGCTGCCTGGGCGAGGAAGCGGCGAGCATCATGCCTGATAGTCCAGGCCGTTAGGAGAGCCTTTATGGAGCCTCCTGTTCCCGTCAGGAGCCGTTTTTCTCTTTCTCCACTAACTTCCACCATTCTCTCCGCTCTGCCTCTTGCCTTTATAGATCATGCTCTTACCGTTATAGATTGAGCTTTAAAAGGCAGCTCCGGTGCGGCTGGGGATCCTGTCTTCTCTGGAATTTTTCCTCTCTGAGGCATCAATAACCCTTTAGGGGGGCAATTTTGGAAAGGCAGAGGCCCATCCGTCACTTACTGGTCCTGGGGGGGGGCAAGATCATTCTCAGGCAGCTGGAAAAAGCGGAGGCGGCCGCGAGGATGATTGGATATCGCTACTGCTGTGCAGGGTAAATAACACCGGATGGAGACGGCGGGGGCTGGCCCGCGGCCGGGAGAGAGGTGCCGCTCGGATGCTGTTGAGTGCCCAGGTGTTGGGAGGGGCGACGGGGGAGCCTGCAGACTCCCAACCAGGACACGTGAGCCGTGACTGCTGAGGGTCACGGACAGCGGTTTTCTGCGGCTCTGAGGCCCCCAGGTCAGCGGACCTACAGAGGCGCTTAGGAGCAGCGATGCCCTGAGCAGCGAGATGAGACTGAGGCTTACCGGGCCCCAGGTTGGCGCTGGCTTATTCGGGGTGTCCTCGAGGAGCTGATGAGGAACGCAGAGCGGCGGGCCAAAATATGGCAATCTCTGGGGGATGACGTGGCCATGGAGCTGAATCAAAGGCTCGCCACCCAGCTGTTCTCCTGGCCGGGTGGATCCGTTGGTTAGAGCGTCGTCCCATACACCAAAAGGTGGTGGGTTCGATTCCTGGGCAGGCACATACCTAGGTTTCGGGTTCAATCCCTGGTTGGGGTGCATATGGGAGACGACCTATCAATTTTTTACGTGTGTTTCTCTCTCTCTCTCTCCCTCTCTCACCCGCCTTCCTCTCTCTCTAAAATCAATAAAAACATATTCTCGGGTGAGAAATAAAATCCTATATAATAAAGAGCTAATATGCTAATTAGACCGGACCGCGGAACGACCTTCCCGAACGACCCGTGGGCGGGGCCGCGAGGCAGCCGGGGCTGCGATGAGCCGAGCCCCTTGCACCAATTTCGTACATCGGGCCTCTGGTAAATAAATAAATAAAAACCTCCGCACCCTCAGGGCCGTCCGCTGAAATACATTTGATCACTGAGGCGACCCGTTTTGACCAGCTCGGGGGACAATGGGGAGATGAACCATCAGGACAGGTCAAGGTGAGAGGGGTTGACTCTTACCGTTACCAGAATGATGAAAAATTTCCGCTTGGATTTAGACAAATAACATGTTGGCCCATTTTCTATTTTTGTCAACACACTGCAAAGCCACCGTCAGATACCTGGGCAAAAACACAGCGTGGAAGCTATTCCGGAAAAGCATCTGTATGCACAGACGCACAGGTGTCTATCTCTGTGTACTTGATTCTGGAACGTTCCCCCCGGGGCACTTACACAGATTTGTTTTCAACACCAGTGAAACGGCGGGACCCCCTTCAGCCCCTTTGTTCGCAGGCTCCATGTCTGTGCCGGCCCCGCCGACCCACGGCTCGCTGTCACTCATTGTCAACACGCACGAGGGGAGATGCGCATCGTTAACCTGACCTTGAACGCGAGCTCGCCAGGGACGCGGAGAGCGGGCTGCAGCCATTCGTGTCGGTTCTGTCCCGTTGCCATAGTGCCAGCGAGCACACTGCTTCCAGCCCGACCGCTCCTGTGGGAGGTGGCGCCTCCCGCTCCTCGGCACACAGCCCCCAGGGGACCAAAGGTGCAGCGGCACCTGGCCCCGCGGATGTGCGTGCGTGGCATCCCCTTCTTCCTCCCGTAATTCCGTCGGTGAGACTCCACCGTCTTGTGTGAGGGGTTCCCCAATTCTTCCACCACTCCCCTCTCAAGCTCCGCCTCCTCGCCTCTCCTCTGCTCAGCGGAGCAAGACCTGCGACAGCTCCGGGTGAGACTGCCCGCACACGGTCACCTGCGTGACGAGGAGAGACCAGTGTCCTCTGGGTCCGGCCGCCGGTGCCCCCGGGGCTGGTCAGTGTAGGAAGGCGCCTTCCTGTCCGTTAACTGAAATGTTGACGGATTTAACCTGACGCCTTAGACTTCCCCCAGAGTTTGGGTTCCACGTCTCCCAAACGTCACGGAATTCGGGGGCTTCGCTGGCGCATTTCCTTGGCACATACACATTCTGCTGCTGTAACAGCAACGCCAGCAACCGGGCGGCTTCAACGCCAACAGGCACCTCGCACACGCCAGAGGCTGGGAGCTCCAGATCACGCGCGGCAGACCCGGGGTCGGGCGAGCCCTCTTCCCCGTTCATCGACGGCCGGGCTCTCTGTGTGTGTGTGTGTCCTCACCTCGTGGAAGGGGTGAGGGGGCTCCCCGGGGTCTTGTCCGTGAGGGCGCTAATCCCACTGATGAGGGCGCCACCCTCATGACCTCATCTAACCTTCATCACCTCCCAGAGGCCCCACCTCCTAACCCCATCCCATTGGGGGTCACAGGGGCTCGGGGGGACCACACACATTTAACCCATGGCACTCTCTAACCCAAAGTAAACGGACAAGCACACTTGTTCTTGGTACATTTTCTTCATAAAAAGGGAAATTGTGTCCGTCTCATCGAAAGGCGCGGCGTGTTTGATGCGCTTTGCACCCGGTTTGGGAGGTCGCCAATGACACAGAAAACGGCTTCGCCACCTCACATTCCATCTCCCCCAGCGCCCACTTCCTGAAATTCTAAAGAGAGTTCTTCAAGGAAATGACCCACGACTTCCTGTTAGGGCCCGTCTGTGTCCTTCCCGGGAAAGGAGCCTGTCTCGCCAACGGCTCCACCAAGACCCACCCATCCGTGAGCTGGGAAACGCTCTTACCCACACAGGGGTCCCCTTACCCTCCGTCAGGACAGCTCCGGACACGGACGCACGCACAGACACGCATGCACACACAGACTACGCTGCTCTTGGAAATGCCTAATTCTGATCGATTTTGTCGCCCAACATAATTGATTCCAAATCTCCGTCTAACTTGGGTCATGAGAGCCGAGCTGGGGCTGTCAGTCAAATCAACAGGGAGTGTCTTAGTCTGAAGAGTTAGTCCTCTGGTGCTTGTTAGTGGCCCACCGGATGGAGGAGGAGAACGGAGCGTGGGACTGAGCACCAACGTCCCTTTCCCCCCTCCTTCACAGGTACCGTCCGCTGGGCCTGGTTCACGGGGCTGTGGAGTGGGCATCAGGGTATCACTGGCTTCTTAGCTTTGTGGGGTGACGTTTGCATTGGCAATGACATTTGTGGAAATAGCGAACACGAATAACCTCACATCAGATTCGCTCCCTGAGACTCGGCAACCCCCCGCCCCCCGACGTCTTGTTGACTACCTGGACCCGTCCAGACAACAGGACCTAGAACAAGGCTGTATATGTATAGACTGTTTATTGATTCCAGAGAGGAAGGGAGAGGGAGAGAGAGAGAGAGATAAACAGCAGTGATGAGAGAGACACGCATGGACCAGCTGCCTCCTCCACGCCCCACCACACTGAGGATCGAGCCTGCAACCTGGGCACGTGCCCTGACTGGGAATGGAACCGTGACCTCCTGGTTCATAGGTCGGTCAACGCTCAACCGCTGAGCCACGCCAGCCACTCAAGGCTGCCCATTCTGTAGCGAGTCCACAGATCTCTACTGAACTCACTGAACCGTCTCAACCGATGTGGGAGACCTGCTGTTTGCAAACAACACTAAGCATGGATCTCACTCATCTACGCATCCGTTCACTTAGAAAGCAAAAACAAGTTGAGTGGCTACTGTGTGCCAGGTTCTGTTCCAGGCCCCGGGGGTTCCAGGGGTCTAGCAGATGACCCCTCTGTCCTCGCGCCACGTCTGGGACTCTAAAGGTACAGACACAGGGTCAGAGGAGAAGAGCAGACGCCGGCACCTCGCAGACCCGGCTGGCTCAGGGGAGCACTGCCATGTGGGCCTCAGAACAGAGCCCAGACCCGGGCTGAATCAGGCGTCCCGTGTCAGGTTCAGGGGGAACAGGCTCCCCAGCCCCCCCCCCCCCCCCGCACAGGGCAGAGGTCTTGCAGCTGGGCCTGTGGAGGCAGGCATTCCCCAAAGGGAGAGCCTTGTAGGGCCGGTTCCCTCCCCAAACTCACCAACCAGAGAAGCCACCCAATAAGTAAGCGAGGGAGAGGCCCCGCTGCCGTCCTGTGGGGCTCCCCTCCACGTAGAAGGCAGGAAGGGGGTTCCCTCAGCCCCACCGGTAGAGGGACAACCACCAGCACCGGCTGAGTTTGCAGGAAACGGGATTCGAACGGTCGTTGCAGACGGGGCACAAACACGCGGACACGTGGACTCGGATGCTGGAGAAACGGGTGACCGCGGTGAGGAGACAGAGCAGGGCCCGCGATGGGCAGGAACGGCGGGCACGGGGCAGGCGCGGGGAGGGCCAGGCCGCTGTGGCCTGCCCGTGGAGCTTTTACTGGACTAGGGAGGTCGGAGGTCCAGCAAATGACCGCACAGCGGACTGCCTCCTCATAACTAGGACAAGGGTCCCTGGGAAAAGCCCGTGGGGCTAGGTCAGCGGCGAGGCCGGTGTCAGCACCCAGCACCCAGGTGCCCGGGAGCACCCGAGGTCCCTCCCTCCCAGACCCCGGATTTGGCCGTTCCTTTCAAATACGCAGTTTGCCAGACGGGAGCCACCACTTTACACGATGCTTGGGTGAGTGTGTGTGTGGGTGTGGGTGTGTGTGTGTGTTTAAATGTGTTTTTATTGATGTCAGAGAGGAAGGGAGGAGGAGAGATAGAAACATCCATGATGACAGAGAATCATGGATCGGCTGCCTCCTGCACGCCCCTTACTGGGGATGGAGCCCACAACCCAGGCAGGTGCCCTGACCGGGAATAGAACCCAGGACCCTTCCGTCCACAGGCCAACGCTTTATCCACTGAGCCACACCAGCCAGGGCCAAGCTGCTTCATTAAGAGGCCACATTCTCCCCACCTGCACAGGAGAGAGACGGTCATCGCCCTGGTGTTTGAAATGAGTCCACAAGAAGCTAAAGATGGAGCCGGCCCCACCCGCTCCCACGCCCTACAGTTCAGCACAGACCATTGGGCCCCCTGGCCTTCCCACACCCCCAGCAGCGGGAACCCTGGGGGATGGAGGGGAGGAGAGGGAGCCACGAGGCTGAGCACCCAGGCGCCGGGGAGCCTGCACCCCAAGCCCTGAGCTCAGGGAGAGAAATCCCTCCTCCACCCACAGGCCCCCCCCGCCCCCAGGAGGCGCACAGAGGCAGGAACCATGGCCAGTGGACGGGAACCGAGCGATACATTCTCCCGCCGATCCGAGAGCTATTTCCTCCACAATCCTCTCTAAACGCGGCTCCCTCCCGACACCGCAGCCTCCGAGCACAAGTCGTTTTTAATCGCGAGCCTGCAAGTGGCTTCTTGCCTCCAAACGCGTCTCCATCACCGGCTGCGCTTGGAGAGGCTTGGCAAGAGGCTGCGCTTTCCCTGTTCAAACCCCGAGGCAGGAAGCACAGATGGGGTGCTTTGCAGCTGCCTGCCCCCCAGCAGGGGCCGCCGAGGGACCCCGAGGCTGCAGGGGGAGCAGCTCTCCCTCCTCCTCCCAACTCCCCCCCACCCCCGCCCCTCTGCACTCAGCACTGCGCCCTGCAAACCAGGGAAAATCGCTTCCTTCTCATCATCCCACACGCGGGCACCGGGGCGTCAGGTCCCTGCGGCCGCCGTCAGGAACCGCCACAAGCCTGGGGCTTAGCACAGGGCACACGTGTCCGCTGGCAGGTCTTCAGGCCAGACTTCAAAGTCGGACTTCCGGTTACCGGCGGTCCTGCTGGAGGCTGTGCGGGGAAGGCTCGGCCCTGTGGTCCTGCTGGAGGCTGTGCGGGGAAGGCTCGGCCCTGTGGTTCTGGCTGCTGCAGTCGCCTGTACTCCCCCCGATCCCCATCCTCGCACCCCTCCCACCTCTGCTTCCCTGTCACAGCTGCGTCTCCTCCCTTACCAGGGCCCACCAGGTAACCAGGCCCCCGCCCAGCTGGGCTAACCCCATCTCAGTGTCCCTTTGTGAGGTCAGGGGAGTCACGGGTCTCTCATGGCCACCTGGGCAGGCGGACAACACACGCCTTGGATCATGCCGTGTTGGCACCTCGCTCTGTGCTGGTGGTGGACACAGAGCCGGCCTCCCCCTCGGGACAGAGGATCTGGGGACACAGAGCCGGCCTCCCCCTCAGGACAGAGGATCTGGGGGACACACAGCTGGCCTCCCCCTCGGGACAGAGGATCTGGGGACACAGAGCCAGTCTCCTGCCCTCGGGACAGAGGATCTGGGGACGCAGAGCCGGTCTCCCCCTCGGGACAGAGGATCTGGGGACACAGAGCCGGCCTCCCCCTCGGGACAGAGGATCTGGGGACGCAGAGCCGGTCTCCCCCTCGGGACAGAGGATCTGGGGACACAGAGCCGGCCTCCCCCTCGGGACAGAGGATCTGGGGAAGCAGAGCCGGCCTCCCCCTCGGGACAGAGGATCTGGGGACACAGAGCCGGCCTCCCCCTCAGGACAGAGGATCTGGGGGACACACAGCTGGCCTCCCCCTCGGGACAGAGGATCTGGGGACACAGAGCCAGTCTCCTGCCCTCGGGACAGAGGATCTGGGGACGCAGAGCCGGTCTCCCCCTCGGGACAGAGGATCTGGGGACACAGAGCCGGCCTCCCCCTCGGGACAGAGGATCTGGGGAAGCAGAGCCGGCCTCCCCCTCGGGACAGAGGATCTGGGGACACAGAGCCGGCCTCCCCCTCAGGACAGAGGATCTGGGGGACACACAGCTGGCCTCCCCCTCGGGACAGAGGATCTGGGGACACAGAGCCAGTCTCCTGCCCTCGGGACAGAGGATCTGGGGACGCAGAGCCGGTCTCCCCCTCGGGACAGAGGATCTGGGGACACAGAGCCGGCCTCCCCCTCGGGACAGAGGATCTGGGGACGCAGAGCCGGTCTCCCCCTCGGGACAGAGGATCTGGGGACACAGAGCCGGCCTCCCCCTCGGGACAGAGGATCTGGGGAAGCAGAGCCGGCCTCCCCCTCGGGACAGAGGATCTGGGGACACAGAGCCGGCCTCCCCCTCAGGACAGAGGATCTGGGGGACACACAGCTGGCCTCCCCCTCGGGACAGAGGATCTGGCGACACAGAGCCAGTCTCCTGCCCTCGGGACAGAGGATCTGGGGACGCAGAGCCGGTCTCCCCCTCGGGACAGAGGATCTGGGGACACAGAGCCGGCCTCCCCCTCGGGACAGAGGATCTGGGGACGCAGAGCCGGTCTCCCCCTCGGGACAGAGGATCTGGGGACACAGAGCCGGCCTCCCCCTCGGGACAGAGGGTCTGGGGACACAGAGCCAGCCTCCCCCTCGGGACAGAGGATCTGGGGACACAGAGCCGCCTCCCCCTCGGGACACAGGATCTGGGGGACGCAGAGCCGGCCTCCCCCTCAGGACAGAGGATCTGGGGACACAGAGCCGGCCTCCCCCTCAGGACAGAGGATCTGGGGACACAGAGCCGGCCTCCCCCTCAGACAGAGGATCTGGGGGACGCAGAGCCGGCCTCCCCCTCGGACAGAGGATCTGGGGACACAGAGCCGGCCTCCCCCTCGGGACAGAGGATCTGGGTGCACCGTCCTTGCTGCTCCCCCTCGTCTGGCTCCCGGACCTCAGCCCAGGGCTCAGCCTCCGGCAGCCAGGTGCTCTCACTCCAGGTTCTGACTTGGCAGCTGACGGTGCAAAGGCAGGAAGTGGGGGTTCACTCTAAGGGGGGGCAGCGGCTCCATCGCAAGGTGGCCTCGGTGGGGGGCTCTCACAGCAGGGCCCTGGCCGGGCTGACGTGTCAAAGGTCAGGCCCGTCCTGGCTGTGGTTCCCCGTGTGGCTCACTCCCTGGTCGCCTGGCTCTCCCAAAGCCTCGAGGTGGCCATGTCCCTGGGTCAACTCGCTTCCTACTCCGTGGGCGTGCTGCTCGCAACTGAGAGCCCTGGCTGGCACGTGCCCGCTGACTGCCCCCGCTGCCCCCACTGCCCACTGACTGCCCACTGACTGCCCGCTGACTGCCCCCACTGACTGCCCCCACTGACTGCCCCCACAGCCCACTGACTGCCCCACTGCCCACTGACTGCCCACTGACTGCCCGCTGACTGCCCGCTGACTGCCCACTGACTGTCCACTGACTGCCCCCACTGCCCACTGACTGCCCCACTGCCCACTGACTGCCCACTGACTGCCCACTGACTGCCCCCACTGCCCACTGACTGCCCGCTGACTGCCCCCACTGCCCCCACTGACTGTCCACTGACTGCCCCCACTGCCCACTGACTGCCCCACTGCCCCCACTGCCCACTGACTGCCCCCGCTGCCCCCACTGACTGCCCGCTGACTGCCCCCGCTGCCCGCTGACTGCCCCCGCTGCCCCCACTGCCCACTGACTGCCCACTGACTGCCCCCACTGCCCACTGACTGCCCGCTGACTGCCCGCTGACTGCCCCCGCTGCCCACTGACTGCCCCCACTGCCCCCACTGCCCACTGACTGCCCACTGACTGCCCCCACTGCCCACTGACTGCCCACTGACTGCCCCCTGACTGCCCCCTGACTGCCCCCACTGACTGCCCGCTGACTGCCCACTGACTGCCCACTGACTGCCCCCACTGCCCCCACTGCCCACTGACTGCCCCCGCTGCCCCCACTGACTGCCCACTGACTGCCCACTGACTGCCCCCACTGACTGCCCCCACTGACTGCCCCCACTGCCCACTGACTGCCCCCACTGACTGCCCACTGCCCACTGACTGCCCACTGACTGCCCCTACTGCCCCCACTGACTGCCCCCACTGCCCACTGACTGCCCACCGACTGCCCACCGACTGCCCCCGCTGCCCCCGCTGCCCCCGCTGCCGGGAACTGTTGCCAAGGGCTCAGTGCAGCCCATGAGCCCCGCGTCTTTAGGTCCCCAGCTCCAGACATCGGGTTCTAAAGCCGTCAAAGGGCAGGTGTGGCCTCTGTCCCGCACGGCCAGCGCACACACATACACACGCATAGCCACGCTCCACGTCCCTCAGGTGAGCGCGTGGCCCCCACGTGACCAGGAAGAGTTGGAACATTTACAGAAACAGCTTGACACAGGCCTGGGCTCACTTCAGGAACCTGCAGTGACGAGAAGGCAGTAAACTCTGCCGAGAAGGCGCTCAGCGCCAGGAAGGGGCTCCACGCAGCGTGGTTGTGGGGGGGGGAGGTGCTGAATGAGCCCAGAGGCCTGGCCCCGCCTCTGTTCGAGCTTTTCTGAGAACGAGCACCTTCGGAAGGAGAACGGATGACCCGGCCCAAGGTTGACTCCAGGTTAGACCCGCTCCAGGCCGCCTGGGGCGCTGAGCTGGTGCGGGTTCCAGGAGACCGCCAAGCTTCCCCCCAACATCCCGGTCCCCTCGACTTACCAAAGCTGCTCTCTCTGCGCTCCAGCCCGCGTACAGTGAGCCACCCTCGCGGCCGTGGGGACGAGGCGCTCCGTGGCGTGTCCTGCCGCTGGGAGACGCACGGTTTCCTGTGTCACTCGGCGGGTCCTGTCCTCACATCCACCCGCGTCCCAGGGCCGAGCAGGGAGTCCCGGGCCAGCTCTGTCTCCTCCACATGTGATGCCGGGGTGGCCCAGGGGGCGCCCAGGCGGGGCCCACGCTTCATCACGCAGGCGGCACCCGGGGCGGCGGCCTGGACTTGAGAAGCCAGAGCGAGCCGCGCCTGCAGAAAGCACCCCTCCCTCCTCCGGAAGGCGCGGCCCCCACCAGAGACCGACCTTCCGGGGCCCACAGCAAAGGTTCTCGTCGCTACCCCCCCCCCCACCCCCCCATCCAGCATCCCTTCCTCCTGGAATGTCAGGTGCCCTGGGGGCCACTGGCAGGCGAGCTGCTGGCTCGGCGGGAATCGGCGCTATTGCTCGTTCCCGGGGCCCAGGCCCGCCTGCGGGAGCCGCTGCTCGGCCCGCAGAGCATCACCTTCGCGGGCCGCCCGTCCTCCACTCCGGCTCAGTCCCGGCCGCCTTCCGCTTCCAGGGATGTCCTCCGTGAGAACACGCGCCTCCGGCAGGTTCATACCAAATGCTCAGGTGTGTTCGACACGTCACGCGCTGGGAAAACACGCAGGACGAAGGTGTGTATGAAGTCATCATTCGGGGGAAACGGTGCCCCAGAGGCCACACATGTTCAGCCCCCGTTCCCGGGGGAGGAAGGACGGGGAGGGGAGGTGGCTGTCTTTGCCGAAGGTGAGGCCAGTGCAGGTGCCGCCGAGAGAGGAGCGGGTGGGGATTCGGAGTCTCTCACCGCTGGCTCCAGCCGCCACCCGGGAGCTCACAGAGTGGCCGGGGCCACAGATGATGTCTCTGCAAAAGCACGGGGGGCCCCACCCACGGGGGGGCCCACCCATGTCGCCGAGGCCGCGCACCCCGATTCTCCGAGCTGAGAGGTGTAGGAGCCCTGAGGGCGATAAAACGCGCTGATCCGCTGCCTTGCATTCTGCCAGGTTGGCCCCCAGAGAGAAGAGGTCGCGGTTTAACCGCAAGCCGCTGCTCGGAGCCGAAGAGCCACTTCTCTGCTCCACGGGCAGCGGGAGGCAGCCGAGCCGCGCACGCCGCGTGGGTGGGAGGCCATCACCTCCACGCTGGGCCGTTCCCTGAGCTGCACGCACAGCGCCTCCGGCAGCCTCCCCGCCGCTGAATGCTGTTTGTTTCTCCATCACCAAGAGCGCCGCCCCTCACCCGCTTCCACACCAATGGGAGCGTGTCTTCAACGGCAGGCAGTGCTAGAGCTGACCAATTAGCAGATGTCGGACAGACGCAGGGACACAGGTGCCCTAAGTTCACTGCCCCCCCCCCCCAACCCAGCTGTGGCTTCGCAGAATAAGGGACACGGGCCCAGGCCCAGAGGGGCCAACCACAGGCTCCTCCCGGGCGCGGAGCTGATGATGCCCGTGACGTGACCCTGAGCCGTGGGGGCGAGATGAGAGTCACACGCTGAGCTCAGCCAGAAGCGCAGGGCCCGGAACATTCCGTCCCTGCCACGCGGACGGGGACAGCGGATCTACGCGCTCAGGCTGAGCGGCCCCCTCAAAACCCAATTACCCGCGGCAGTTGGAGCCCAGTGTCACGCGAGCTCAGGGAAAACGTGAAATCATGTGGAAGTTTCATTTCAAACGTTTTTTCACTCCATTTCCCCTCATGCAATGCAACCCGGGGGACGGGCACCTGCCGTGTCCAGGCGGGCGCGCCGGCTCGATCCTGGAGAGCCTCTCACAGGGGAGGGGTTGGCGTCCTGGGGGCCAGCCCGGCTGCATGCCACGTGGTCAGCGATGCCAGCGGCCACGGGAGCTGCACCCTCCCTCCCCCGCCTTCTCCAGGTCAGAGGGTGGGGGCTCAGGCCTGAGGGTGGGCAGTGAGGAGGCACTGGCAGGCTGCACAGGGCACACGGGGGCCACCGCCTTGTCATTCGTCCCGCAGGAGAGAGGGTCTCAGACCCCTGGGGATGAGGTGAGCTGAGGGTCGGATCCAGAAAGGGGCCCGTATTAGAGTTTTGTGCGGCAAATTACTTAGAACTCAGGGGCTTAAAACAACACCCTTTCATTTACCAACTAGTGGCCCGGCGCATGAAATTCGTGCACGGCAGGGGCGGGGGGAGGGGGTGTCTCTCAGCCTGGTCGGCACCCTCTCCAATCTGGGACCCCTCGGTGGATGCCCGACTGCCGGCTTAGGCCTAAATCGGCAGTCGGACATCCCTCTCACAATCTGGGACCACTGGCTCCTAACCGCTCACCTGCCTGCCTGCCTGATGGCCCCTAACTACTTCTGCCTGCCGGCCTGATCGCCCTCTAACCGCTCCCCTGCTGGCCTGATCACCCCCAAGGCTTTTATTAGTACGGATTTTTGTATTATTCTTATGCCTCTGCCTCTGCTTATGTCAACCCCCACCCGAGTCAGCTCCGTGGGGACTGCAGCTCCCCCCGCCCACGGTGTGCGTGGTTCATGAGAAGGCTGGGCTCTGGGAAAGGTACTTCCTGGGAAGGGGGTGGGGGAGGGGAGAAAAGCCTTCACCCCTTTTCTTCCTGCCCCTTCTGTCTGCTGGGCAGGGGCTTGCAGAGCTTGGAACTGGCTGCCATCTCCTTTATTATTAAGAACTAGAGCAGGCGTCCTCAAACTATGGCCCGCGGGCCACATGCGGCCCGCCGAGGACATAGATCCAGCCCGCCGGGTGCCGCTGCCTGTCCTGCTTAGCAGCCGAAGCGTCCCGGGCCCGCAGTGCGCCTAGGAATTTGTTCATGGTTTTTTAAACTATAGTCCGGCCCTCCAACGGTCTGAGGGACAGTGAACTGGCCCCCTGTTTAAAAAGTTTGAGGACCCCTGAACTAGAGGCTTGGTGCACAGAATTCGTGCAAGGGGCTGGGCCCTCACAGCCCCGGGTGCCTCACGCCCCGCCCACTGGTGGATCCGGAAGGTCAGTCCACCGTGCAGTCTAATTAGCATATTAGCTCTTTATTATATAGGATACGTTTTCATTCATTTAAGAGGAGGGGGTGGAGGAAGAGGAAGAGAGAAACATCCATGGGCTGCCCCCTGCCGGCCCCCCCGGGGCTCGAGCCTGCAACCCGGGCCTGTGCCCTGACCGGGATGGAGCGAGCGACCTCTCAGTGCACGCACGGGCCATCTGCACTGGCCAGGCTGGGCCCCCGACACCAGGTTGACACGGGACGGAGCCTCGGACTTGGGGGATGAGAGCCGCCAGGGACGCCCCGCCACGGTCCGCGTCGCCGTGAACAATGAACTGGAAGGAAGGACGCGACAGAGGAGCCCGCCGCCTCCGCCCTGTTCGCTAGCCGCCCCTTCTGGAGCGCCACCTTCCTGGGAGGGTTTTTTATAATCAGCGTCGACTGCCAAGCGCGTCTCCAGCTGCCCGGGTGCCATTCTCTGCATGGGCACCGTCCAAGTCCCTCCCGCGCGTCCCCAGACACGGGCCACGTGGGAGAACACGGTGGGAGGGGGGCATTCAGAAATGCGCGCAGTGAGGGCCGCGGGCTCGGGGCCTGTGCGTGGAACCCCCACCCCGAGTTAATGCTGGCCACGTCCATAGGACAAGAGCCGCGTGCGTCACGGTCACCGTCGTGTCCACGGCTTCAGAAGGACGAGAGGTTTCCCCGGGCGTGACCGCTGCCTCCCTCGGAGCCCCGAGGGGCGTGATGGAGTCCGTGCGGCCCCTCAGGTTTTTGTCATAATGACCTCTGATGACAACAATGGGGTTATTTATTTATTTGTCTGTCTGTCTATCTATCATCTATCTATCTATCTATCTATCTGTCTGTCTGTCTATCTATCTATCTATCTATCTATCATCTATCTATCATCTATTTCAATCCACCCGAGGAGTGAGGAAGGTTTTCCCATTGATTTTTAGAGAGTGGAAGGGAGAAAGGGAGGGGCAGGGGAGAGAGAGAAACATTGAGGTGGGAGAAGCACATCGATGGGTTGCCTCCCACACGCACCCCGACCAGGAGCGGGATTGAGCCTGAAACCCCAGCACGTGCCCTTGACCAACCAGAACCAACCTGAGACCCTTTAGTCCAAGAACCGACGCTGTAACCACTCGGCCAAGCTGGCGGCTGGAGCAACAGCCTTTCTGTAGAGAAAGGGGGACCCCGTGGGGTCGGTTTGGCTCGGCATCCCGCATGCCCCCCCTCCCCTCCCGCTCCCGCAGGAGCAAAGGCAAAGAGCTGGCCGCTCCCTCAGCGCCCGCGGCTGCAGGCGGCTGTTTTCATGACGGCACCCCACAGAGACCGGGGTACAGGGGAGCCTCCGGGGTGCGAGGCAGGGCACCGTCTGCTCTAAGTCACATCTGTTTTTCTGGGGGAAGAGAGTACGTTCCCTCACGGAACAGCAGGCACAGAGTCTAAATATTTGCTCCCCACAAGCGCCCGGGGACCAGGTGCGGGTGTCCCGGAATCAGAGGCATCCCCGAACCAACAGAAGGGGCGGGGGGGGGGGCGTGGCTGGGAGCTGCTCAGCCTGTGTCATGGGGGAGCCTCCCGCTCCCTGCGCCGCGGCCCCCACAGCGGGAAGTGAGCAGAACTTCAGGGCACTGCTGCGGGAGGCGCGGGCGGGCCCGGTCAGCGGCCCCTGCACCCCGGAGTGCTGGCGCCCAGTCACCGCCAGAAACAAATCCCCCCGAGCTCTCGGCAGCAGCTGCTTCCATGGCACGTGAGACGCTCCGAGAGGCGCCCCAACCCGCGCCCCCCGAACCCCAATTCCGCCCCCCCGCACCCTGACTCCCAAGGGCAGGCGCTGCCGGTTGCCTGGCTGCCCTGTTCTGCCGGGACCCCAGCGGCTCCGGGTGGGCTCCGAAGTGGACAGACCGGGGCACGCACCCCTGCTCTGCACCTCACTGTGTAACTTCTCCGGGTCTCAGTTTTTTCACCTGTGAAATGGGAACAATAACACGTCCGTGCCCCGGGGTCGCTGCGAGAGCTGCACCGTCTCACGCCCGCCAAGCGCCGATCCCGGGACGGTCCCCTCTGATCTCGCCCTGGTTCCCCGCTGAAGTCACAGCGCAGTGGGGCTCTGGGTGCTTCCAGAGCAAACGTGGGTGTCCAAACACGCAGCCTTGATCGTTATTCCAAGGGGTGTGTGCATTTGGGGGGACACCCCACGTATCGGGGACATCTCGGCTGGCACACTCTGAGGCTTTTCTGGACACACAGGTAGGGGCGCCGGTGGAGAGAGGTGACTCACCAACGTGCATCTGAGACGTTTCCATTTTATCCTGCGGGGTGTCTGCCCCTCGAACCCAGTGGCCCTGTTTGTCCTGTGAGATTTCAAAGCTGGCGGATCGCCCCTCCAGGCCCCAAACACCGGGTCGAACGCGCCCCCCCCCCCCACCGGCCCCCCGACGCCTCCGCCTCCTGTGCCCGCTCACTCAGGGACACGGGGCGAACGTCAAAGAGCGTCCAGAGGACCCCGCTACCCAGTGCCTGGCCGCTGGGACCACCCGCCCTCGCTTCCTGAGCCCCGAGAATGCGTGCTGCCTGCCCAGCGTCCCCTGCGGGACCCGTTGTAAGGGGCAGACCTCCGAAGGACAGCTGTCAGTCACCCCACACCCAGACCGCGGTCCCTGAAGACGCTCACGGAAGCGCTCGGCGTGTGGCCGGCACCCTGCTGTCCGCGTTGGGGCGCTGTCGTGGTTGAACCCGCTCTGCTGACGATGCCTGAAGTCCATGGGTGCGTAAGGGCCCCGCCCCCAGGAATAACTAATTTCTTTTCAGGCTCTTTTTTAAAATTCACTTTTATGGATTTCAGAGAGGCAGGGAGAGGGAGAGAGAGAAACATCAACAGTGAGAGAGAACCATGGATGGGGTGCCTCCTGCACGCCCCACGCTGGGGTTGGAGCCCGCAACCCGGGCCTGTGCCCTGACCGGGAATCGAACCCTGACCTCCTGGTTCCTAGGTCAGCAATCACCACTGAGCCCCCGGCCGGGCTGTTCCCACAGTCTGTTACCTGGAGAGAGATCCACGCCCCCCCTCCCCACACCCCGCCCCCCTCGAGAGCGAGATGCCTGACATTGCGCTCTTGTCCCGAGAAGGTAGCGGCAGCAGCGGCCTCAGGAAGGACCCCTGCCCAACTCGCTGTTGCACCCCCACAGACTTAAAGGTGCCAGTCCCTCCACCGTGGCCTGCAGCCCCCGGGAGGCCTCTGGGTGGGCCTTCGCGGGCCCAGACGCTGCTCTGAGGCAGTTCTGGCTGGAAGGAAGGGTTGTGCGGGGTAAACGCAGGCGAGCCGAGCGGGGGCAGGGTCCTGGGGTGCTTCCCCTATCACAGAATCGGTGATGTGTATCCTCTTGAAACAGCCACAGTGCTGAGCGGGGACCCCCCGGGAGGCCCCCAGCATCTGCCCTCCGTCTGCCTGTCTGCGGCTCAATGGAGCAGGCACGGCTCCTGCCCGCTCACCCCGGGATTCTTTCTGCCCTCTCACCGCCGGGGCACCGAGCCTGGCATGGCCTCCGTCCCTCGCGGGCCTGTGCCTGTGACTCAGCCTCTCAGTGGCAGGACCTGGCCCCCCTGCCCACCCCGCACTGGGGGTTGACCTGTGACCCCCTGCTTCATCGGTCAGTGCCGGCCCCTGAGCCACACCCGTTAACTCCCTCCCTCCGTTCCCGTCCTCCCGTGCCAGCAGGCGGCCCGTTCTGGCTTCAGAGTCAGTGACGCGGTGCCGAGCCGCTTCCATTTGCTCTCCGGCTGCCTGGAGAACGTCTCTGCGCTAAATCTTGTTTGGAGGTCTCCCCCCTTTTCCTCTGTTCTTTCGTAATAGCTTCTTGTTTGGGGGATGCAATATGCCCACGTTCCTAGCGGGGACACTCAACCTCAAAAACACACCAGTCTCCCCTAAATTGATCTATAGATGCAAGGCATTTCCAATCCCAGCGCTAATAGGGAGTCCGCGGCGCTTGAAAAATGGATTCTAAAATGCATGTGGATATGCGAGGGCCCAGAATCCCGGAAAAAAATGCGGGTGCGCGTGGAGGACCCGCACCAGCAGCCATCAGCGCGGCCCTGAGTGCCGCTGGGGGGTCGGCGAGGGGGCGGGACAGGGGCCGGAGGTAACGCGGGGAGAGCCCAGAACGAGGCCCCCGGGGGGGAGCGATGGCAGTGCCGAGCGGCGGGGCAGGGGGGACCTCTCGGTGAAGGTGCCGGTGCCGCGGTTATGCCTATTCTGTAAACACGAAAGCGGCTCTGTGCCTCGCAGCACACCCAGAACCAATGTACAATGAACGGGCCACGTTCGAGTCAAAAGGCAGACCTCCAACGTGTTCCAAAGAAAATACAGAGGAGTATCTTTCTGACCTTGAGATGGGGAAAGAGCCCCCACACAGAGCCAACGAAACTTTCATGTGGTGGAAAGACGGATCGTTGGGGCGCCGTCGCCAGGAAACGGGTGATCAGAGCGCCTCCGGCAGAAGGCGGACCCGAGGGACCATTTCCGCAGCACACACGGCAGCGCGGGCGTTAGCGCTGAGCACCCATAAGGAAGTCTCTGAAGTCGGTGACAAAAGAGAAAGGAGCCCACGGCGACACGTGCCACGGATGTGAACTGCCATTCGCAGGAGCAGAAACACGTGCCCGAGACCCGGGGAACTGACCGGCCTCGCTAGGAAGCAGCAGGGCACGTCAGCGGCAGCGACAGGTCCTTCCTGGGACGGGCCCCCGCTCGTGAGCGTACGCAGCAGAGCCGGCGGCCACGCTCTCCCCCCCCCCCTTCCTCTCAGACACCTGTCCCCGGGGTAAACAGCTTTAAAAATGCTTACCTAGGCCCTAACCCAGGGGTGGGCAAACTTTTTGACTCGAGGGCCACAATGGGTTCTTAAACTGGACCGGAGGGCCGGAACAAAAGCATGGATGGAGTGTTTTTGTGAACTAATATAAATTCAAAGTAAAGGAGCGGAGGGGAGAGCAAGAGAACCCCCCGCTCTTTCGGCTCCGCGGGCCGGATAGAACAGCCGAACGGGCTGTATCCGGCCCGCGGGCCGTAGTTTGTCCACGGCTGGCCTAACTGGTTTGGCTCAGTGGATAGAGCGTCGGCCTGCGGACTGAAGGGTCCCGGGTTCGATTCCGGTCAAGGGCATGTACCTTAGTTGTGGGCACATCCCCAGTGGGAGGTGTGCAGGAGGCAGCTGATCGATGTTTCTCTCTCATCGATGTTTCTAACTCTCTATCCCTCTCCCTTCCTCTCTGTAAAAAAGTCAATAAAATATATAAAAAAAAAAAATGCTTACCTAGGTGCCCCAGGAGTGGGTACTGGGAACAACCAAAGTTCATTGACATGACGGCGGATTGTGGCAGAGTCACACAGTAGGACATCAGGCCCATTAAATGTGAATGAACCACAACTACACAACAGCGTCGGGGAGTCCGCAAGGACGTCACCGTAGGAGGACAGGTCTCTATGATACACCAACGGAGAGGAACGAGCCACAGATACACACAGCAGCACGGCCCTTAGAGACACCGTGTTCCTGGAAATACAAGTCCAAGAAGACCACACGCCACACGCCACACGCCACACGCCACCACTCTGGCTTCAGGAACATGCAGAACTGGGCGATCCGCCGCTGCGTGTGCACATATGGCGACCCCCCCGCCCCTGCCTCCCCGCCACAGAGGCGAATCGGGGAGACACACGGGCAAGCCCGTGACAGGTCACCAAGGGCGTGTTCAGCATCTCTGCCTGGAGAGCCGCCGTGAGTGGCTTTTGCTGTTTTATTGTGTTACCTGGCAACGGGGGTGGTTTGGAAAGCACGAGAGCTAAAAAGAAGGAAATAAAACTCCCCAGAACCCGACAGCTTTTGAAAACCTCCTGCCCTGGCCGGTGTGGCTCAGCTGATTGGGCATTGCCCCTTGCGCCCAAGGGTTGCCAGTTCGATTCCCAACCAGGGCACGTGCCTGGGTTGCAGGCTCCATCCCCAAGTAAGGGATGTGCAGGAGGCAGACGATGGATGCTTCTCTCACATCGATGTTTCTCTCTTTCTCTCTCTCCCTGTCCCTTCCTCTCTCCTTAAAAGTCAATAGAAATATTTTTATTTTTTATTTTTTTTAATATATTTTATTGATATTTTACAGAGAGGAAGGGAGAGGGATAGAGAGCTAGAAACATCGATGAGAGAGAAACATCGATCAGCTGCCTCCTGCACACCTCCCACTGGGGATGTGCCCGCAACCAAGGTACATGCCCTTGACCGGAATCGAACCCGGGACCCTTCTGTCCGCAGGCTGACGCTCTATCCACTGAGCCAAACCGGTTTCGGCGAAATATTTTTAAATAACAAAATAAATAAAACCTCCCTGAGAAGATAGTTTTTTTAAGACTGATAAATATGGCCCAACCAGTGTGGCTCAATGGTTTCGCATCGACCTATGAACCAGGAGGTCACAGTTCGATTCCCGGTCAGGGCACATGCTGGGGTTGCGGGCTCCATCCCCAGGGTGGGGTGTGCAGGAGGCAGCCGATCCATGATTCTCTCTCATCATGGATGTTTCTATCTCTCTCTCCCTCTCCCTGCCTCTCTCTCTCTAAAATCAATAAATATTTTTAAACACTGTGTGTTCTTGTGTGTGTTCAGTACACTTAATACTCAAAACCTATTTTTCTAAAAAACAAACTGTCTGAGGTGCAGCGGTCGGAAAACTGGAGTTTTTGACGACGGAATTGACACTTAACATAGAATTCAAGTGAGGAGACCTGAGCGGAGGTCAGAGATCTAAAGGTGCCGACCAAACAGACGGTCAGAGGCAAAGACAGACAATTTCCTCCCCACCTTTCTCAACGGGAAGGAGACGAACAGCCCTCGTTTTCCTCGAGCTTCCGATACAGCCAGTGTTCATAAATATTCATTTCTTTTCTCCAACTGGAAGCATTAGGCCTTGTTACCTCGCGTGGAACTAACTGAAAATTAATGACGGCTTTCAGAAAAGGCAAGGTTATGTACACAGAAGCAATTAAACACAAACCTATTAATTATTTAACAACTCGTTAGTGAGTGCAAGTTCGGCTTCGGTGTCTTAGCGGCTCCCCGTTGCCCTGCCAAGTCGGGGATGCGCCGTCCTTTCGAAGTTAGACTCTGAGACGCAAGAGAAATGGGGGCTTTCGCCCCGATGGGCACCTTGCGACCAAGGACCTGGGGCGCCGGTGGCGGAGACATGCCAAAGAGCCGAGCTGGTGACCGAGCAAAGAAAGCGTCTCGAGACTTTTGATCCCAAACCCTGAATGTGAAGTTTAGTTTCACGTTCGGAATATGGGCTGTGAGAAAACAAATGTCAGTGCCGCTTCCATTTTTGTTTGTGTGGGTATACATCAAGGATTTTTGTGCAAAATGGACCCATACTGAGTTAACTGTGTGTGTGTGTGTGTGTGTGTGTGTGTGTGTGTTACTTTAAGTACATTTAATATACAGAATCCAAAATTCACGAAATCACTGACACTTAATCTTCACTTACTATGTGTCACACAACCTCACACTTTAAGTCGAAAATACATAGGGCTGTAAACCTGAAGTTAACATAATATTGTACATCAACTGTCATTGGAGAAGAAATTAATTTTTAAAAGAAAAGAAAATATATGGCTATGGACTAGTTCACTTTTGTCACATTGCACCACCTATAGGCCAAAGCCTGGCATTGCATTCCAGCTCTATCAAACATTATAAATAAGATTGTAAGTGAATGAATTATTAATTATTAGTGAATGGATTATCAATCAATCAATAAAGGTTAATTGCTTTGTGAAGTGGAGGGAGACAGGCTAACACCACAGAGCAAATGTACTAAAAGGGTGAGCTTCTGGGGTCATGGGAGGGAATATATCAAGCTTCCAGAACATTTATTTATGGCTGGTGTTTGTTCCCCATCCTTTGTGGGTTCCCTGGATGTCACAGTGCCTAGTGAGGTCTCTCTTCGACCTCATCTCTTTCAGGTCACACTCTCCTCTATGCAACCTCCCCCAGTCCTATAGCTTTCACACGTTCTCTGCACTGGTGACCCCCAAATACAGGTCACACCTGGGCCTCTGCACGGAACTCTTTTTTTTTTTCTAAATATATTTTATTGATTTTTTACAAAGAGGAAGGGAGAGGGATAGAGAGTTAGAAACATCGATGAGAGAGAAACATCCATCAGCTGCCTCCTGCACACCCCCTACTGGGGATGTGCCCGCAACCAAGGTACATGCCCTGGACCGGAATCGAACCCGGGACCCTTCAGTCTGCAGGCCGACGCTCTATCCACTGAGCCAAACCGGTTTCGGCTGCATGGAACTCTTGGTGTGTAGATACAACCGTCCACCCACCGCCTCCATGTTTATGGATAATGGACACCTCAACCCCACGCTTATTCCTCGGATATCTAAAAAAAATGCCTGTCTTCTCCGTTCTTGACCCACACCTCAAACCTCGGAGTCATTCTTAGCACCTCTCCTTTTCTTTTGCACCCCACATCCGACCCCCCGGGGTGTTTTGTCGGCCCTGCCTCTGCAGTACACCAACCCCTACCACTTTTTACCACCCACACGGCTGCCATCACCTTTGAGCCCCGTGATCCCACACCAGCCCCCACTGCCTCCCTGCTCGGGGCTCTCCCTCCTTCTCTCCTCTCCCCGCTGCAGACTGTTCACAGAGACGCTTGGGTGAGCTCTTCAAAATGCAAATAATATCACAGGACTCCTCTGCCCAAAGACAGCCTGTGCCATCCCTGGGTAAAAGCTTAAGTTCTTTCCTGTCCACTGAGGTCCCGAGCATCGGTCTCCACTACGGATCTGCTCAGACCTCCTGCTACTGCCCCCTGTATCGCTAGGCTCCAGCCACACCCGTCCCCTGGATGTGCCCAGAGCCCAGCAGTGGGGCCTGGGAGCCTGCCCTCTGCCTGGGCCTCTGTTTCAACGTGACCTTGACAAAGGCAGGCCTTCCCTGACCGCTCCTGGACTCCAGCACTCCGGCCCCTTCCCTCCACTGGACAGACTAGTTCTTTCTCCTTTTCAATCTACGCATTGCCTGTGTCTGCCACACAGTTTACACACACGTTCCCTCAGTCCCGCATCCAGCCATTCCTTTACCTACAACAGCGGGGGTGGGGGCTGCTTCGTGTCCTGCTGTGCTCCCTGCCCCGTAACAATGCCCGCCACGGAGAAGGCGCTCAGTAAATGTTCGTCAGCCACAGAGTAGAGATTGAGCGCATTAATAAGATGATAAGTGAATGAATTATTAATTACTAGTGAATGGATTATCAATCAATCAATAAAGGTTAATTGCTCTGTGAAGTGGAGGGAGACCGTCTAACACCACAGAGCAAATGTACAGAATTAAAAGGGAGGTTTTCTCGTCCTGATTAACGTTGAAAAGAGATCAAAGGACTAGATTAGAGATGCCAATGGCCCCCCGTGGACACTCCCTCCCCACCTCCTTGGTGGACGGAATCCGGCGGTGCAGACTGTTCCCTGCCGGACCCCCTGCGGCCCCATCGTCCCTCTGGGCACAGGGTTCTAGCCTCTTGCTTCTCAGCACGGGGCGCGCAGACCCTGGCCAGCAGCCTGGGCACCACCTCGGAGCTGGAACTGCAGACACCTGACTGCGCCCAGACTCACAGTGTCGGACCTGCAGGCTGACAGGGCCTCCGGGGTGTCTGCGCGGTCACAGCCACGGCCGGCCAGGCCCAGCCTCACACGGCAACGCCTCCGGGGTGTCTGCGCGGCCACAGCCACAGCCGGCCCGGCCCAGCCGCACACGGTAATGCCTCCGGGGTGTCTGCGCGGCCAGGCCGAGGAGCCTGGTGAGCATGGGGGGCCGGAAGGTGCAGAGGCTGCGGCCGCCTCCATCCTTCCCAGCGCGCTGGCCGTGCACACTGCGCTGCA
The DNA here is from genome assembly GCF_963455305.1 of Plecotus auritus. Taxonomy (NCBI): domain Eukaryota; kingdom Metazoa; phylum Chordata; class Mammalia; order Chiroptera; family Vespertilionidae; genus Plecotus; species Plecotus auritus. The sequence continues at coordinate 2,111,321 of NC_137771.1, read as the reverse complement.
CCTGGGCTGGCAGCTCCCTGTCGCCTCTGAGCCCGCCCCCACTGCCCATCTTGGGGGGTCGGGGGGAGCAGCCGGCCCTCTCCACCCAGCGTGTCCCAGAAAGACGCCTGGTGATCCTAGGGCAGACCTGGGGCCCAGCAGGGAGGGGTGCCCGCGGCGCACTGGGGGCACTTCCCGGAGCTTCCCGTTCCTCTCCACCCGGTTCCACTCTCCCAGCGGGACGACGGCAAGGCCAGGTCACTCCCCGCACAACGGTGTTGGCAGAGGGACAGAGACTCATGCAAACAAGCCTTATGGAGCCGGGGGTGGGGGTGGGCGGGGGGAGCCCAGGGTGCCACTCATGAGGGTCCGTCCTAGGCACCCCCACCAGAGAAGCACAGCTCTCCCTGGAGGAGCCGCCAGGCCGGGTGTCACCTGGTCGGTGGGGGGAGCACCGGCAGCCACAGAGGCTCAGGTTCTACAGGAAAATGGGGGGGGGGGTGCTGGAGAGGCACCGAGCTGCGCCCGGACAGCCTGAACCAGACCCAGCAGGAGGAATGGAGCAGGTAGAGGAAGAGAGTGAATGACCTCTAACCATGTCCTCAGGGCCGCCACCAGGACGCTGAAACAGGGGGCAGTCCCAGCACTTCCGAAGGGCGCCTCCGAAACCGTGACACTGGAAACAATGCATCAGCCGATGGGCGGGTGCCAGGTGCCCGGAGGCCAGGTGGGAGGGAGGCCAGGTGGGAGGGAGGTCAGGTGGGAGGGAGGTCAGGTGGGAGGGAGGCCAGGTGGGAGACCAGGTGGGAGTGAGGCCAGGTGCCGGGAGGCCAGGTGGAGGGAGGCCAGGTGGGAGGGAGGTCAGGTGGGAGGCCAGGTGGGAGTGAGGCCAGGTGGGAGGGAGGCCAGGTGGGAGGGAGGCCAGGTGGGAGGGAGGCCAGGTGGGAGGGAGGCCAGGTGGGAGACCAGGTGGGAGACCAGGTGGGAGGGAGGCCAGGTGGGAGGGAGGCCAGGTGGGAGGGAGGCCAGGTGGGAGGGAGACCAGGTGGGAGGGAGGCCAGGTGGGAGGGAGGCCAGGTGGGAGGGAGGCCAGGTGGGAGGCCAGGTGGGAGGGAGGCCAGGTGGGAGGGAGGCCAGGTGGGAGACCAGGTGGGAGACCAGGTGGGAGGGAGGCCAGGTGGGAGGGAGGCCAGGTGGGAGGGAGGCCAGGTGGGAGAGAGGCCAGGTGGGAGACCAGGTGGGAGACCAGGTGGGAGGGAGGCCAGGTGGGAGACCAGGTGGGAGGGAGGCCAGGTGGGAGGGAGGCCAGGTGGGAGGGAGACCAGGTGGGAGGGAGGCCAGGTGGGAGGGAGGCCAGGTGGGAGGGAGGCCAGGTGGGAGGGAGGCCAGGTGGGAGACCAGGTGGGAGACCAGGTGGGAGGGAGGCCAGGTGGGAGGGAGGCCAGGTGGGAGACCAGGTGGGAGGGAGGCCAGGTGGGAGGGAGGCCAGGTGGGAGGGAGGCCAGGTGGGAGACCAGGTGGGAGACCAGGTGGGAGGGAGGCCAGGTGGGAGGGAGGCCAGGTGGGAGGGAGGCCAGGTGGGAGACCAGGTGGGAGGGAGGCCAGGTGGGAGGGAGGCCAGGTGGGAGGGAGACCAGGTGGGAGACCAGGTGGGAGGGAGGCCAGGTGGGAGGGAGGCCAGGTGGGAGACCAGGTGGGAGACCAGGTGGGAGGGAGGCCAGGTGGGAGGGAGGCCAGGTGGGAGACCAGGTGGGAGGGAGGCCAGGTGGGAGGGAGGCCAGATGGGAGACCAGGTGGGAGACCAGGTGGGAGGGAGGCCAGGTGGGAGGGAGGCCAGGTGGGAGGGAGGCCAGGTTGGAGGGAGGCCAGGTGGGAGACCAGGTGGGAGACCAGGTGGGAGGGAGGCCAGGTGGGAGGGAGGCCAGGTGGGAGACCAGGTGGGAGGGAGGCCAGGTGGGAGGGAGGCCAGGTGGGAGACCAGGTGGGAGGGAGGCCAGGTGGGAGGGAGGCCAGGTGGGAGGCCAGGTGGGAGGGAGGCCAGGTGGGATACCAGGTGCTGGGGAGGCCAGGTGGGAGGGAGGCCAGGTGGGAGACCAGGTGCTGGGGAGGCCAGGTGGGAGGGAGGCCAGGAGGGAGGGAGGCCAGGTGGGAGGGAGACCAGGAGGGAGGGAGGCCAGGTGGGAGGGAGACCAGGTGGGAGGGAGGCCAGGAGGGAGGGAGGCCAGGTGGGAGGGAGACCAGGTGCTGGGGAGGCCAGGTAGGAGGGAGGCCAGGAGGGAGGGAGGCCAGGTGGGAGGGAGGCCAGGTGGGAGGGAGGCCAGGAGGGAGGGAGGCCAGGTGGGAGGGAGACCAGGTGGGAGGGAGGCCAGGAGGGAGGGAGGCCAGGTGGGAGGGAGACCAGGTGGGAGACCAGGTGGGAGGGAGACCAGGTGGGAGGGAGGCCAGGTGGGTGGGAGGCCAGGTGGGAGACCAGGTGCTGGGGAGGCCAGGTGGGAGGGAGGCCAGGTGGGAGGGAGGCCAGGTGGGTGGGAGGCCAGGTGAGGAGCTCCCTCTGAGAGATGAGGACAGTGAGGAGCTGGAAGATGGAGGAGGATCCTGGAACAGGAACATCTATGTGACAGCTGCCCCATCCCCCCTCCCCCCGCCTCCTTGGAGAGAGAAGGGTAAACTGAAAGGCAATTTTTTTTTAATTTTTTTTTAGCAACAAGAAAAGACCAAGAATTTCACAGATTAAGAAAAGATGTGCTCAGCTGGAAAGGGCTCCCGAGGCCCCGCTGGAGATGAAAAATAGAGCGAAGTGAAAAATAAATTGTACCTGCACGCGGGAGAGCGAAATGGGAGATGGTGAAAGGAAAGAGAAGGCGCTAAAAACTTTCAAAGGGATAAAGCCGGTGACCCTCCAAGATCAAAGGATGCGGGGGCGAACATGCCTCCGTGCCCCGAGTCGGCCGCCGAGCAGCGGGATGTGCACGAGGGGCGGGAGGAATCGCAGCTCCCACAGGCTGTCATTTCAACGTCGCAGAACCAGGCCACGCAGACCGGGGCCCACCCGCCGGGGCCTGGCGCCCTCCGAGCTCCACGCATGAGCAACAGACATCCAACAGGAAAGGAAAAGTGGCCACGCCTGGCAATCGAGCCGTCGAGAAAGCTCTCCCGCCGAAAACCACCTGGACATGCTGGGGACATGGCCACCGACATCCCCTCACATCAGAAGCTGAGCTCACGGGAAAGGAAAGAAAATCCTTGGAAACCAACAAAGAAACGGGAGTTAACGCTAGGGTGGGAGGTGCGGGGGGTGGGGGGTGAGGTGGCTGCCCCGGGCCATCGCCGATGCCAGCGACGTACGCCTGTGGCTTTAACAACTGCACGTGGGCAAAGGACAAGACCTTGGTCCCTTAGAGATGAAAGTGTCAAGATGAGACCCTCCAACAAGCTGGGCCCTCCAAGGACTACAGCCTCGGGGAAGGGACTAGGCAAGGGGAGGTACTGTGTAGACCGGGTGTCTCCCCCAGATTCATACGTTGAAACCTAACCCCCAACATGATGGCCGTAGGAGGCGAGGCCTTTGCGAGGGGATTAGATCAGGAGGTGGGGCCCTTAGGAACAGACTGGTCTCCGTACAGAGGAGACCCCTCATCTGCGGCCAGGTGAGGACACAGCGAGGAGTCGGCCATCTCTGAACCAGGCCCAGGGCTCTCACCAGACGCCCCGTCGGCCACACCTTGATCTTGGACTTCCAGACCCCAGAACTGTGAGAAGGGCTACCGCCAGGGGTCCTCAAACTTTTAAAACAGGGGGCCAGTTCCCTGTCCCTCAGACCGTTGGAGGGCCGGACTGTAGTTTAAAAAAAAAAAAACTATGAACCAATTCCTATGCGCACTGCGGGCCCGGGACGCGTCGGCTGCTAAGCAGGACAGGCAGCGGCCCCCGGCGGGCCGGATCCATGTCCTCGGCGGGCCGCATGGGGCCCGCGGGCCGTCGTTTGAGGACGCCTGGTTTAAGCCACCCAGTGAGCAATCGTTGTTGGTTTCCAACGATTTTCTTTCCTTTCCCGTGAGCTCAGCTTCTGATGTGAGGGGATGTCGGTGGCCATGTCCCCATGGCTAGAGCAGCTAGAACGGGCTAAGACAGGCGGCGAGCGGGAAAATCGAGTTCCCTGCTGTGGCTCCGAGGTTTGCGTTTGTACCCACTGCGGGGCGAATGGTGCGCTACGCCCTGAACAATGCGGGGATGTTGGCTGCTCACGTCGCAGCAACGCAACTCTCTCTCCATGTCTTCATCTTTGAAAGAAAGATACAAATGGGCAGGGTTTGCCTTGTAGGGAGCGATGCAGAAATTTCCTGTTGGGGAGGACACGGAATAAGACCCCGGGTCTTAGTGCCCCCGGGGGGTGCACGGCAGAAGCAGACACAGGTCCTCTATGGAGGAACGCATCTCCCCCGGGCTCCCAAGAGTTCCCACGGGTTAAGGTCAATCAAATGTGAGCTCACCGACGGAAATTGCAAAACAATGAAGGAACGAGCCACCGTGCCCTGGAGTCCGCAGAAACAACCTTCAGCAGAACTGGACCCGCAGCGTCTCCCCCTCTTAGACTGGTCCGGTACCGAACAGAAGGTCCACGCGTTTAAGATGAAATAACGGCTGGCCGAAACCGGTTTGGCTCAGTGGATAGAGCGTCGGCCTGCAGACTGAAGGGTCCCGGGTTCGATTCCGGTCAAGGGCATGTACCTTGGTTGCGGGCACATCCCCAGTGGGAGGTGTGCAGGAGGCAGCTGATCGATGTTTCTCTCTCATCGATGTTTCCAGCTCTCTATCCCTCTCCCTTCCTCTCTGTAAAATATCAATAAAATATATTTTTAAAAAAAAGAAAAGAAATAACGGCTGTGAGAACGAGAACAAATGAAAGGAAGCATTAAAACATCCACACAAATCTGTGAAAGGGCCAAATACGTGTGAACTTGAACACCGGCAATTTAAAACCCAAAGCACTTGTTTCTAAAAAAAAAAAAAAAAACAAGAGTCCTAGCTAAAGAGAGGTAGTGAACTGGGGGAAAAAAATAAATAAATAGATCTGGAGTGATTACCCAGAATGCTGCCCGGGAGAAAAAGAGACAAAGCCGAGAACCCGAGATTCAAAGGTCAGGACAGAGAGGACAGAGCGAAAGCGACGAGTAAACGCTGAAGAGGAGCTCCAGGAAAAGGAGGCTTCTCTTTATTATTTTTTTTTAAATATATTTTATTGATATTTTACAGAGAGGAAGGGAGAGGGACAGAGAGCTAGAAACATCGATGAGAGAGAAACATCGATCAGCTGCCTCCCGCACACCCCCCACTGGGGATGTGCCCGCAACCAAGGTACATGCCCTTGACGGGAATCGAACCTGGGACCCTTCAGTCCGCAGGCCGACGCTCTCTCCACGGAGCCACACCGGTTTCGGCAGGAGGCTTCTCTTTCAGGGAGAGCGGCTGCGCCATATGAGGACGGCTGAACGTTACACAGAATGCATTTAAATGTTTAATTCTCAGACTCAGCAGCACAGTGAACCCCAAGCAGAATTCAATGAAACCCACACGCCAAGCGTTGGTATTGAAACCAAAGGACATGAAAAGCTGAACAGCCACCGGGGAGAAGAAGATGATCCAAAAAAAGTCACATTCATTGTACTTTTTATAACAGAAAAAGAAAAAAAAAACACACAAAAACAAAACAAAACCCAAAAGCCAGATAACAGTGTGATCATATCTTCAAACTGTTCCCTGATAGCGTCCTTCCAAACTTCAGGGTGCTGGCGTCCACGTGCGTGGAATAAAAACATTTTTGGACAAATCCTGGAGATGAGATTGCACATTTCCATGTTCTCAATACAGCCCGGGAGAGAGGGGCAAGGTGGCCGGCCGGCCGGGAGCTGGCGGGTGAGGGGAGGCCCCTCCTGCTCGCAGGAAGGAAGGCCGGTCTGGACCCCGGCAGGCGAGGCGGGGACCGTGAGGGTGGCCGCATGGGGGACGCGCTCCCGAGGTGTCTGGTTGATCCAGGACCTGGGAAGGAGGGAGCGTCTTGGGGGGGGGAGTTTGGAGGTTTGGGGAGAAGGTGTGAGGTGGTCTCTCCGGAATCGGGGGGGCTGGATGGATCAGGGACGGGCACTGGCCTGTTCTTGGCCCCACACTGGCGAGCCCTGGAGGCTGATGCTGTGTGTTATTCCCGTTTCCTGGACGCTGGCTCCTGCACGTGGCTGGAGAGAGGGGCCAGCCAGCCAGGTGAGGGCTCCGCAAGGTGACCGCACAGAGAACACGCATGTTCCCACACACGCGTGTGTGTAGGACAGAGGTAACCGCTCCCCCCCCCCCCGAGTCTGTGCCCACAGGGCGGGTGTGGCCTGAGGGTGAGTGGGAAGAGGCGACTCCGACCATGGGGTAACCCGCAGGAAACCGAGCGGGGCGTCCGACGGGGACAGGATGGCCCGGCTGTGACTGAGGCGGCTCGCTGTCCACCGCATGCCCCTGAGGCCCAAGGACCGACGCAGGGGAAACGGTGGCCATGTACTCGCCGTCGGGATACACCGGACACGGAAACCCTGACCATCGTCATCAGCGCTGCCTCTCTGTTCTGTCCGCAGAAAACCGTGAGCGCAGCCGGATCAGCGCCCCGGGCTCTGGGAAGGCCCCCACCCGGGCTCCGGGAAGGCCGGCCCTGCCTGGGCACCCACCGAGGCGGGGCGGCCGGCTCTGTCCCGTCCCCCTGTGGTCACTGCCTGCCTGGAGCGGACGCGGACACAGTTCTGTCTTCCCCTCGCCCTGTGGGCAGCGGGTGAGGGGCCACCCGCCGCGTGGACTGCAGAGCTTCACGAAGGAGCTGCGTGCACCATCGTCACTCAGTCGGCCCCTTACGCGAGGGGGGTTTCCGTTCCACGCGAAAGGCCTTGTGCGAGCGTCCTGCAGCTCTCGCCTGCGGTCTTCCGTGGGAGGAGAGGGACTCTGGGCCTTGGTCTCCGACCGGCCATGGCTCTGTCATCCGCAGGGCAGGCCCTCCGCTGGCCGCCGTCCCTGTGCGCGGGCTGTCCCCGCCGTCCGGTTTCCTGCCGTTGGCTGGAGCTGGGTCCAGATCCACGCCCGCTCGCAGCTCTCATCCTGATGTTGAAATCCCCGACTTGCTTTCTCTCCTCCTCCGGCCACGTCTCTCTGCTGCCCACCCCCAGGGCAGGCGGCCGGGGCCGTGGCCCCCGCACCGCTCTCTCCCCAGCCGCCTGCCCCTGCGGCCCGGGCCCCGCCTGCCTGCCTGGCGCGTAGATTCCTGTCTCCACCTGGGAAGTAATTTTCCAGATTACGCCTTTATCCGCCAATTCATCACTCAGGTTTAAGTGCTATTTATTTAAAGATCGCCGTTGTCACTCATTCCGCCTCATTTGCCTTCCAGCCTGGAGTTATTGCCCGGGTGCCAAGGGGCCGCACCCCCTCCTGGCAGAGCCGCCCGACGGGCCCACGCTGTTAGTTTTCATTAGTTTTACAGGCTCGGGCCGTCGGCAGCGAGGGCGGCTGTGAGCTGGCTGCCAGCTCACGCGGACTCTCCGGGGCGGCCAACCCAGGCCCCTCCCCTCTCGGTCACATGCCCAGGACCCTCCCTCTCAGTCACATGCCCAGGACCCTCCCTCTCTATCACATGCCCAGGACCCTTCCTCTCAGTCACATACCCAGGACCCTCCCTCTCTATCACATACCCAGGACCCTCCCTCTCTATCACATACCCAGGACCCTCCCCTCCCTATCACATACCCAGGACCCTCCCTCTCTATCACATGCCCAGGACCCTTCCTCTCAGTCACATACCCAGGACCCTCCCTCTCTATCACATACCCAGGACCCTCCCTCTCTATCACATACCCAGGACCCTCCCTCTCTATCACATACCCAGGACCCTCCCTCTCTATCACATGCCCAGGACCCTCCCTCTCTATCACATGCCCAGGACCCTCCCTCTCTATCACATACCCAGGACCCTCCCTCTCTATCACATACCCAGGACCCTCCCTCTCTATCACATGCCCAGGCCCCTCCCCTCTCTATCACATACCCAGGACCCTCCCTCTCTATCACATACCCAGGACCCTCCCTCTCTATCACATACCCAGGCCCCTCCCTCTCAGTCACATGCCCAGGACCCTCCCTCTCTATCACATACCCAGGCCCCTCCCTCTCTATCACATACCCAGGCCCCTCCCTCTCTATCACATACCCAGGACCCTCCCTCTCTATCACATGCCCAGGACCCTCCCTCTCTATCACATACCCAGGACCCTCCCTCTCTATCACATACCCAGGACCCTACCTCTCTATCACATACCCAGGCCCCTCCCTCTCAGTCACATACCCAGGACCCTCCCTCTCTATCACATACCCAGGACCCTCCCTCTCTATCACATACCCAGGCCCCTCCCTCTCAGTCACATGCCCAGGACCCTCCCTCTCTATCACATACCCAGGCCCCTCCCTCTCTATCACATACCCAGGCCCCTCCCTCTCTATCACATACCCAGGCCCCTCCCTCTCTATCACATACCCAGGCCCCTCCCTCTCTATCACATACCCAGGACCCTCCCTCTCTATCACATACCCAGGCCCCTCCCTCTCTATCACATACCCAGGACCCTCCCTCTCTAACACATACCCAGGCCCCTCCCTCTCTATCACATACCCAGGACCCTCCCTCTCTATCACATACCCAGGACCCTCCCTCTCTATCACATACCCAGGACCCTCCCTCTCTATCACATACCCAGGACCCTCCCTCTCTATCACATGCCCAGGACCCTCCCTCTCTATCACATACCCAGGACCCTCCCTCTCTATCACATACCCAGGACCCTACCTCTCTATCACATACCCAGGCCCCTCCCTCTCAGTCACATACCCAGGACCCTCCCTCTCTATCACATACCCAGGACCCTCCCTCTCTATCACATGCCCAGGACCCTCCCTCTCTATCACATGCCCAGGACCCTCCCTCTCTATCACATACCCAGGACCCTCCCTCTCTATCACATGCCCAGGCCCCTCCCTCTCTATCACATACCCAGGACCCTCCCTCTCTATCACATGCCCAGGACCCTCCCTCTCAGTCACATACCCAGGACCCTCCCTCTCTATCACATACCCGGGCCCCTCCCTCTCTATCACATACCCAGGACCCTCCCTCTCTATCACATACCCAGGACCCTCCCTCTCTATCACATACCCAGGACCCTCCCTCTCTATCACATCCCCAGGACCCTCCCTCTTAGTCACATACCCAGGACCCTCCCTCTCTATCACATACCCAGGACCCTCCCTCTCTATCACATGCCCAGGACCCTCCCTCTCTATCACATACCCAGGACCCTCCCTCTCTATCACATACCCAGGACCCTCCCTCTCTATCACATGCCCAGGACCCTCCCTCTCTATCACATACCCAGGACCCTCCCTCTCTATCACATACCCAGGACCCTCCCTCTCTATCACATGCCCAGGACCCTCCCTCTCTATCACATGCCCAGGTTCCGGAGACGAGGGCAGGGCAGGGGGTTCCTGAGGCCAGGAGGGCAGCCGCCGTGAAAGCCGGTGGTCGGGGCAAAGGCACCTTCCTGGGGCCTTGGAGTAGCGCCCCCAAGTGCAGGAGACCCCAGGTCCACGGCAGGAGGCCACAGGGGTGGCCCTGGCCAAAGAGGAGGGAGCTCAGGTTCCAGACGGTGACAGCTGGGCTCAGCCCTGGGCTGTGGAGCCAGATGTGAGTGTGCCAGCATGTTCGCGTCCATCCCCCACTGCCACCTCCTCCTCTCAGGTCTCCACCAATAGTAACTCAGATGCTTTCTTTTTCCTTACCCTCCCTGCCCCGCACACATGTTCTTCCACATGCATGTTCCTGCACAAATATGTTCACACACACACGTTCACACACATGTTCATACACGCATATTCACACTCAAACACGTTAATGTACATGTTCATATGCAAACATGTGGTCCTGTACACACGTTTGCTCACCCACAAACATGTGGTCCTGCACACATGTTCGTGCACACACAAACATGTGGTCGTGTGCATGCATGTTCATGCACACACATGTTCACACACAAACACATGTTAATGCACATGTTCGTATGCGAACATGTGGTCCTGCACACACATTTGTTCACACACAAACATGTGGTCCTGCACACATATTCGTGCACACACAAACATGGTTGTGCACACATGTGTCCATGCACACACACATGTTCGTGCACACACCCATCTCCCTGCACGAATGGAATCCAGTTTGGGAGCCTCGGGCCAACTAATGTCACTTCCGTTTTCCAGCGATTGGACTTGTTCTGACCACAACCGCTCCGTGCAGGGCCCTGGCCGCACGCCGCCCTCTGCAGCCTCCGTGAGGGTGTGGTTTGTCCCCCGTCACAGCAGGTCAGCAGCTGGGCCCTGCCCCTGTCTCCTCCCCGCCTCTCTGGGCCCACGCGTGTCCGGGAGGTGCCACTCCTCCAGCAAGCGCCCTGCACGGGGGCGCCCGGGAGCTGGCTGCCGCGGGGCCCTGGGCTGAAGGTCTGGGGGAGCCTGCAGCACCATCCTCCCTCTGAGCCCCCAGGAGAGGCCACGCTCCCGTGAGGGCCCCTGGGGAGCAGCCTCTGCAGGTCCGTCCCCTCCACAGCTATCGGTCCTCCCCAGGCCCCTCGGCCCGGGCCCCCCGCCGGACCCCGCAGGCCTCAAGGCTCCCCTGCTCCCTCATCAGCGCGGCTTCCTCATCTCTTTTCAAAGTTTGCGGGAAGAAAAAAGCCCTCAACAAATGCGAGGAAACAGCAGTTTGGGCTCCTGGCTGTGTCCTGCTCACAACCCAGCCCGTCGGGGCCCAGCAGCCTCTTACCCCACACCCATCCTGAGGAATGACCCCCCCCCCTGCCCCCAGGAACCCAGTGGAGGCCAGTGGGCTGTGTAGGAGGACGGGCACCGGGACCACCGTGGGCCTCTGCCGTGAGGAAGGAGTTAAGGGGCCACTGGTTCTCTGTCCATCGCCCGGGCCCGGCTGACCTCCACGCGCTGGCCTCGCCCCCTGGGCCACAGGCAGGCAGCCCGCACGCTCCTGGAGCAGAGGCGGGGGAACGGCCAGCATTAGCTTAATGCTGCCTGGAAACCCTGCACCCCGCCGAGAAGATTGCCCGAACCATCACCCCGAGACGCTCTCCCTCCTTGGTCCCCACGGCAGCCGGGCGGCTAATGGGATGGGCTCCGGGACCCTCGCAGGGCAGCAAATTGCCCTCGAGGCCCCGCTCTAATGGGCCTGTAATCACGCAGGAAGCGCGGGCAAGAGAGGGTCTCAGCCGGCCCCCGGGGAAGTGGATGGACGGGGTGGGGGAGGGACGGGGGGACGCGTAGAGCAAGGAGCCAGGTCTGACCAGCAGCTCAGGAGGGAAGCTTCGGCAGCCCCGTGGGGGGCATGTGACGGGAGCGGGCGGGCAGGGAGCCCCGCTGTGCCCACTGTGGAGGGAACGGGGGCCCGTGCTCACCTCCCCAGCGCAGGGGAGGCCTGCGTGGCGGCCTGGCAAACGCAGAGGCCTGGAGCCTCCGCACAGGTGGCCTGACGTACACTTCAGCTGGAAGCAGTGATGGTGGGTGGTCACGGATTGTCCCTGACAAGGTCAGCCTCTCCCCCGACGGAGCCTGTTGTCCTTCCGCATCTCAGATAACCCCTGTGGGATGTCAGGGCGACTTAGGACGTCCCTGTTTCCGGCCCCGCGGGGCACAGCCCAGGCCGTGGGCGCCAGGACCGAGACCACCGTCCCCTCCCTGTTACCGAGTTAGGTGTTGACTGTGCGCTCTCTCTCCTGCGCCCTCCTACGAAGAAAAGATGGGTGTCCGTCATTCTACTTTTCATGCAATCCCAGAGCTTCCCCGCTTTGCTTTCTCCCGCCTCCCTGATCCATCACCGGCGGAGCTCCTGTGACCCATGGACGTCCCCTCCTTGGACTGTCGTGTATAAAACAAGGTAAAAACCACCGTTCTCCGGAGCGAGATCCCAGCACTTTGAGATTCTGCTTCCTGGCCGTTGTCGACAGTTTGGCTCCAATAAACCCACAAACATTCTTTGCGGGTTTGAATGTTTTTACGTGAGCACCACTAGGTCAGGCCTGGATAATGCCCCGTCCTGTATGGGGTGTGTGAGCCGCTGTCTGGCAGCCTCGCCCGCGTGGCTGTGGCTTCTTGCTGGGGCATTGGAACGTGGCCCCACGGGTAGGGGGCGCTGCTGGGTACGGAGCCGACAGGGTTGGGGGACACTGGGATGAGAGAAGGGGAGGCGGGAAGGACGCGGGGGATGTGGGGAGACCATGTGGGGAGTAGTCTGGGTGTTCGAGCCGAGACACGGGTGGACTTTCCGGCATCTGGGGTTCAGAGGCACAGCCCCGGCGAGGGGTCTGAATTCGGGGGCCCTCGGGGAATCGGGTGTATTTAGAATCGTGGGCCTGGATGGGATGACTCAGCAAAAGAGTCGCGTTGGGAAAGCAATGAAGAGGCCGGGCTGCTGAGGGAGGGCTCGGGCAGGACCAAGGAGAGAGGACCGGGGAGGGAGCCGTGGGTCACATGCTGGCGACAGAGCCATCCCCGGGGGCGGGAGCTGAGCCACTGGGACCTCATGTGCAGCGTGGCCATCGGTCCACCAGAGAGCAGGTGTTGCCTCCTCGGAAGTTGCGAAGAGCGTCGATCTTCAGTGTCCTCCCACAGAACAAACAAGAAGGTGACCGAGTGAGGTGAGGGCGTGGCAACCAAGCTGACGGCGCTAAACGACGCATCACCTGGGGCACGGGAATCGGCGTGTGTGTGCCTCAGGCTCACACTCGTCCATCTGGGGAGCAAGAGCTAGGATGTGTCTGCACGGAGATTTTTTTAAATATGTTTCTATTGCCAAAACCGGTGTGGCTCAGTGGATAGAGCGTCGGTCTGCGGACTGAAGGGTCCCGGGTCCGATTCCGGTCAAGGGCATGTACCTTGGTTGCGGGCACATCCCCGGTGTGGGGTGTGCAGGAGGCAGCTGATCGATGTTTCTCTCTCATCGATGTTTCTAACTCTCTATCCCTCTCCCTTCCTCTCTGTAAAATATCAATAAAATATATTTAAAAAATAAATAAATAAATAAATATGTTTTTATTGATGTCAGAGAGGAAGGGAGAAGGAGAGAGAAACATCAATGATGAGAGAGAACCATGGATCGGCTGCCTCCTGCACGCCCCCCGGCTGGGGATGGAGCCCGCAACCCGGGCGTGTGCCCTGTCCGGGAATCGAACAGGGACCCTTCAGTCCGCAGGCCGACGCTCTATGCACTGAGCCACACCGGCTAGGGCAGCACGGAGAGTTGAACACAGGCAACTTGGCGCCCCAGAACCTGCCCGCTGAACCGTTGAACTCCACCGCCTCCCGAGCACACAGTAGGTCCTTCATTAGTGTTTGTGGGATCGAATGTAAGGAAGGAGAGGGCTGAGCCCTGCCCAGCCTGGTGGAGCCGCCGAGTCGGAGACATGCGGCCTGTGGATGCGTGGCGGACGAGCTGTCCTCTAGCCCGCATCCCGCCTGGGAGGTTGGCAGCGTGCGGTTCCGGTGCGGGACCCTCAGGCGGAGGCTCAGCTGCGAGTGGCCCTCGGTCTCCGTGCGGGGAGCGTTCCGACTCACAGAACGACAGGTAGATCGTCAGAGATTCCCAGGCCTGGAGACGCGTGCAAAGTTGTATTTTTAGAGCCTTACGGCTTTTCAAGCATCGTGGCCGTCCGTCCGTCCGTGGGCGTGACTGGCTTCTGGCAAAGGCCTTAAAGGGTCCGCTGAGTGGGTCGCGCTGGCGAAGCCGAGGAATTCTGCGAAGTCATTAGTTTCCGCGGTTAAAATGCAAACCAGGAGGCGGCATGCGCACACACGCCCCCCTGGAGTGTAACATGGTTGCGCTTGAGCCACAGGGAAGGGACTCAGGGGAAGTGGGAGGATCTGGCCATTTTTAACAGGCGGTGTGCCTGAGTCCTCCTCCGTGGCTCTCCTCACCGCAAAATGAAACGCTGTTCCCCTAGACCAGCGGTCGGCAAACTCATTCGTCAGCAGAGCCAAATATCAACAGGACAACGATTGGAATTTCTTTTGAGAGCCAAAAACCGACTTCTGCGCATGGGCCACGAAGTTTCAATCGCACTGTCCGTGCGCGCCTGCACGTGGTATTTTGTGGACGAGCCACACTCAAGGGGCCAAAGAGCCGCATGTGGCTCGCGAGCCGCAGTTTGCCGACGACTGCCCTAGACTCCGCCCTGTTCAGGCTGCGGCCTCTGCGAGCACGGATCGGATCGGGAAAGAAGATCTTGCGTCCAGAGAGCGTTGCCCTCCACGTCCCCTGCTGGGCCGATGCGCCAGGGAAAACGACACGGCGAAGCCAGCCACGGCGCCCTGAGGGCGGGAGACTCCACCCCTCGCCAGCCGGCGTGGCTCAGGGGTTGAGCATCCACCTATGAACAGGAGAACACGGTTTGATTCCTGGTCAGGGCACATGCCCAGCTGTCAGGCTCCATCCCCAGTCGGGGATGGGGGGGGCGGGGGGCGTGCAGGAGGCAGCCGACAAATAATTCTCTCTCATCATTGATGTATCTAACTCTCTTGCCCTCTCCCTTCCTCTCTGAAATCAGTAAATATATATATATATATGTAAAACATATTTTAAAACACTATATTAAAGAACAGTTTATTGATTTTGAGAGAGAGGGGAAGGGAGAGGGAGAGAGGGAGAAACATCCGTGTGTGCGATCAGCTGCCTCTGGCACACCCCCTGCAGGCAATCCATCCTGCACCCGGGCATGGGCCCCTGGCCGGGAATGGAACCGGCCTGCTTTGTGCACGGGGTCACACTCAACCAACTGCTTTCTTAATGAAGGAACAATAAACCCAAAGCAACAGCGAACGTCTCCGTGTTCGGAGAAGTTACAACGGCCTCTGCGTGGCTTCCTGGGGAGACCCTGACGCTAGCACCTCCCGTCAGCACAGCCGGCGTCGCCGACGTGGCTTGAGTTCCTCGCGTTCACCGTGGCGGTACGCCTGCTGCTGCTACTGCCAACGCCACTGTTTCCCTCAGACGCCTCCCAGGAGGAAGCAGGTGGCTCCCGTCACACTGTCCGGCGGCCTCTGAGGCTCAGGCCCTGTGTCTTGGAGCCCAGCCCTGGGAGAGGTGGGGGGACCGGTGATAAAAACCAGCCCTCCCGCAGATCTCTCCACGGGGCCCTCTAGCCACCCGGAGCTCAGCGGCGATCCATGCCCACGTCCACAGTGGGATGCAGGCGCGGGAGCATTGGCACCAGGCGCCGGCGGCCGGAAAACGCACCCGAGGCCGGAGTCTGGGCTCCTGCGGGGAGTCGGGCTCCCCAGGGGCCAGCACAGATCTGCAGCCGAGCACTGAACCCGGCAAAGCAAACGCACAGGAGGATGGAGAGCGCGCCGTCGCTGAAATCTCAAGGGGTCCGGGCAGGAGAGCTGCAGGAAGCCGTTATGGGACGCCTAGGAGACACGGGCAGGGGGGCCACCTGGCTCCCTCACTCCTGTGCGGCCCGCTCTCCGCAGACGTGGCCACCCCTGCATCCTGGGGCGTCCTGAGGGCCTAGGAACCGACCCCTGCCTGCCTGGGGCCACCACACCCCGACCCCTGCCTGCCTGGGCCCAGCCCACCCCGACCCCTGCCTGCCTGGGCCCAGCCCACCCTGACCCCTGCCTGCCTGGGCCCACCCCACCCCGACCCCTGCCTGCCTGGGCTCACCCCACCCCGACCCCTGCCTGCCTGGGGCCACCACACCCCGACCCCTGCCTGCCTGGGGCCACCACACCCCGACCCCTGCCTGCCTGGGGCCACCACACCCCGACCCCTGCCTGCCTGGGGCCACCACACCCCGACCCCTGCCTGCCTGGGCCCAGCCCACCCTGACCCCTGCCTGCCTGGGCCCAGCCCACCCTGACCCCTGCCTGCCTGGGCCCACCCCACCCTGACCCCTGCGGAGTCTCCACCTAACCCAGCTCTCTGTTCTCCGAAGCCCGTGGTCCGACAGTGTTCCAACAGCGAAGCCGGAATTGCCGGGCGCACAGCTGGGAGGCTGATCCCCACGCCGTCTGAAGGACCTCATTTTTCTCGTGAGCACGGAGTGGGCGTCCGGAGAACCCGCCAGAGCGCCCAGCCCATTCGGGTTTTAATCAGTTTCACCAAAGGCCTCAAAGAGGCGAGTGGCACCCAGCTCCACCAGCCCGGACGCGGGGCCCTCGAGCCCCTTCACCTCGTTCATGTTCTGGCGGGGGGGCCCGGACACCTAGCGGGGCATTTCCCTGCAGCCAGGCCTTCCTTCCTTCCTTCCTTCCTTCCTTCCTTCCTTCCTTCCTTCCTTCCTTTCTTCCTTCCTTCCTCCTTCCTCCTTCCTTCCTCTTTCCTTCCTTCCTTCCTTCCTTCCTTCCTCTTTCCTTCCTTCCTTCCTTCCTCCTTCCTTCCTTCCTTCCTTCCTCCTTCCATCCTTCCTTCCTTCCTTCCTCCTTCCTTCCTTCCTTCCTTCCTTCCTTCCTTCCTCCTTCCTTCCTTCCTCTTTCCTTCCTTCCTTCCTTCCTCTTTCCTTCCTTCCTTCCTTCCTTCCTTCCTTCCTTCCTTCCTTCCTTCCTTCCTTCCTTCCTGGCATAGCTCCTGACTCGCAGCGCACACGGCGAGGCCTCCACAGCCGCAGACACCCCACCTGCGCGTCTGATTCCTGCAAATCCCGTGTCCGTCAGGGGGACCTGTTTTGAGATTTGAGTAAGAACTTCTTGATTTTGCATTACCTGTAGGAATTGTTATTATTACTAGTTACTGGCTTTGTGGTTAGACCCCTGTTTGGTTCTAAAACTATTTGGAAAAATTATAGCATTCTTGTATTCCCAACTCCAAACCGCGGGCACGTCGCTCGCCACACAGGGAGGCACAGACTTCCAGCGAGAGAATGTGGAACGAGGACCGAGGAACGGGGCGTCCTCAGGAGCTCTCGTCTCACCAGGAAACCCCGCCCAGACGCACCCACAAACCGTCCTGAACCAAACAGGTGGGCGCCTGTGGCCAGTCCAGCTGGCACGTGCCACTGCCCGTCACGCCGACCACTGGTTCACCATCGCGCCGTTTACGTGGGCCCCGAAGGAGCATTTCTGGGAGAGGGGGTCCAGGCGAGAGCTGGAGCGAGAAACTGACGAGGACACGTGTGTGCGGCTCCTTTAAGGAGCTCCGCCGTCTGCACGAGGGGGTGGCGGGAGCGAAGTGCCTCTAATCAGAGCTGGTTCTGGCCGAGAAGGGAGGAGGGGACACGTCCGTGCTACGGGGACAGCACAAGAGGAAGGGCAAGTGGGCATCGCCACAGCAACGCCCTCGAGCCGATGGGGGGGGGGGGGCCTCCCGGGAGCACCAGCAACCCACGCCAATCCCACGCCAATCACCAGACATGGCGACAGGAGTCCCACTGAAGAGGGATGGAGAGCCAGGAGCTACAGCCCCCCTGGAGAGTGGGGTGTGCCGGGGAGTCTGTTCCGGAGGCGGGCATCTGCAGGACAGAGGCTGTGGGGTGGGTGGTCTGCCGATGGGATGGGGGGGGGTTGTTCGGGAGGGAGGGAGGGAGATGGCCGGCATGGGTGACGAGGAGCAAGAAAAGCAGCAACCCGCAGGCCTTGGGGTGAGGCCCTGGGGGAAGCAGCCCCACGTGAACAGTGTCGTCATGGGAGACGGGAAGCAAAGGCAAGCGGAAGACTCGGTGCAGGGACAGGGGAGGATCTGGGAGACGTGGCCCATGGCCCATCAGGGCGGAAGCCTGGGGTGTTGGGGAGGAGGGGGAGCTGGGATCAGAAAAGAGGGGGAGAGCGCATCCTGGAGAGGGCCTGGGGGACAAGGGGGGGGCCGCTGGTTGAGGGACACAGGTGAGAGGTGAGACCCATCCTGACAGCCCTAGGCCGGCCGTGGAGGAGGAGCAGATGGGGAGGCCAGGCCCTCACCGGCATGTGCAAAGGTCCTGGGGCGGAGACATGGAGGCCCGGAGAGGCTGGTCCTATTTGGAGCACCCGGAGGTGCAGCGCTGCCCACCCCTCCTGGCCCAGCTGTGGGTACGTGGAGGCCGGAGTGGCTGGTCTGACCCCAAGGGGCGGGTGTCAGCCCCCCTCTTCCACGGAGCATCTCCGGGCCAGAGTGGTGTCGGTGGGGCTCGCGCCCAGGGTGCGGGCGCTCTCTCGGTGTTACCAGTCATCTTTGCGGCCTAACAACTGGCCACGACTCAGCCCCCTAACCCAGCACCCGTGTTTCAGCTCACGGTCTGCAGTCAGAAGGCCAAGGCCGGGCCGTCGGCTGGGCTCCCTGCTCAGGGTCCTGCGCGTGGATGGAGAGGCGCTGGGCAGGTCCACCCCAGACCATCCAGGTCCTTGGCAGCTGTTTGCAGGTGGAGGACTAAGGACCCGCCCCCTTGCTGGCTGTCAATCAAGTTCATGGAGGATTAAGGACCCGCCTCCTTGCTGGCTGTCAGTCAAGTTCATGGAGGACTAAGGACCCGCCCCCTTGCTGGCTGTCAGTCAAGTTCATGGAGGACTAAGGACCCGCCCCCTTGCTGGCTGTCAGTCAAGTTCACTCTCAGTGCCTGGGGGCCGCCCACGGCCCCTGCCCCGCAGCCTCTCCAGCCATGGAGACTCTCTGGCATCGTCTCCCTCTTAGTCTCTGAGCCTCTCAGCTGCTGGTGTCAGGCCCAGCGAGTCCTCTCCCGCGAAGGCCCCTGTGCTGCTCACATGCCCCGTCACGCTCACATCCTGGGGGTTAGACAGGCATGTATGTCCAGGACAGGGCACTCGGGGCCCGACTGAGCGCCCTGCCACCACCCTGGTCTCTGTGGGTGGGCGGACGCCTGGGGCTGGGAAGAGGACCGCTCCGTCTGAGGCCCTCATCGGGGCTCTGTCTCTGAATGAAGGCAAAGTCAGCATCTTCAGGGTCAGGCTGGGGGGCTGGGGTGTGCAGAGCTGAATGGCTGCTGAGGTGGGGGGTGGGCATGGGAGGGGCACGGTCAGGTTGCTGGGCAGAGAAAGAGCGGCCAGGAGCTGCGGGCGCCCAGGACCGCGGGAAGCGGCAAGAGCTGGGCATGGGGAGCTGGGGGCGGGCCCATGGCCACAGTGACTGTCATGGTCTAGGGCCGGAGCACGTCCCACACCCGCCCCAAGCGCACATCCCACGCCGGTAAGGACACCCCTTCCCTCTCTCCCTCGTCATGGAAACTCTCCCCTCCCCACCCCGCCCGCGGCCTCCTTTGTTCAGGGGACCCTGTGTCTCCTTCCGTGGCAATGCCCGGGCCCCTCACCGGGAACCAGCCTCTGGGGACACCTGCCCCTGAGCGTCACCCCCTTCCACCAGGGTCACCGGGGACTGCGAGCGTCGAGAGCACACCTAGCGGGGGTGGGAGGGGGGAGGAGGACCAGGAGCGACTCGGCGAGGGCCTCTTGAACCAGGGTGTCTGTGTGGCTCCGAGGGGGATAAGCACAGCGCGTGGCAGCACCTCGCCTCTCCTGTCACCAATGGCTGTTGGGATCCGTCACAGCTCCTGCGGCGGCGGCACTGGCGCACGGCGGGGCGGCGAGGGGCGCCTCCCCCACAGCTGCTCAGCCTGCGTCCGAGGCCCCTCCCCAGGGGATGCGGCCCCTTAGCCACGCGGGGCTCCCAGCCAGCTCGGCCTTCCTCTCTCCTGCTGCTCAGCTCCCCGGATACGCCGGAAAGGCGCTTCAAGGCATGGCGTCCGTGTAAACTGTGTTTTCAGCTGGGCGGGGGGGGGGGCGGGTGTCCGAGAGGTGGGGAGCAAGGAGGACAGGGGCCACTGCCTGCGGAAGGCACGTGTGCGGTCCGGGCTGGAGATGCGGGCGAAGAGCGGCCTGGAGCTGAGGCTGGCTCCTCCCACGTACAGGGGCTGGGGTCCCAATAGCCTAACAGCCCGCCGGTGTTTTCAGTGGTTGAGCATGGACCCATGACCCAGAAGGTCGCGGTTGGATGCCTAGAAGGTCAGGGCACCTATCCCAGCTGCAGGCTCGATGCCCAGTAGGGGGCGTGCAAGAGGCAGCTGATCCATGATTCTCATCACTGATGTGTCTCTGGTTCTCTCCCTCTCCCTCCCTCTCTCTGAAATCAATAAAAACACATTTTTTTTTTTTTTAAAAAAAGATAGCATAGCAGATGTGGTATTTCTGTTGTTGGCCCTGGCCCTGGGCGCCCACAGGGGCTCTCGCCAGCTGCGTGGCGGGGGGGAGTTCCCTTCGCCTCTCTGCCTCTGTGACGTGGTTATTATCACAGAGACCGTCTCGGGTCCTCCTAGGCAAGCGTGGGGAGCACCAGGATCGCTGGACAGCACCTCTGTCTGCTGCTCGGCTCGCCCTCCCCAAGGGGCCTGCCGAAGAGGCCCCAGGAGCCGTGCGCTCCTTCAGTCGGCGGCAGGCACGGGGTTCCTTCCGGCCTTACCTCCAGCCTGAACTCAAGGGACACTCCTGGCCTCCAGTGCACTCGGCGCCGAAACAGCCACTGCAGACAAGCTTTTCCATCACGCAGGCCGCCGCCCGGCAGGACTAAAGGGCTCTCGCATCCCAGCCTTCATGAGCCAAGTGCCAGGTCCCTGGGTACACAGTCAGGTGTGTGCATCCACTCACGGGGACCGGCTTTCCAGGTCTGCCTTGGAGAACACTGACCTCAGATGGGGGGGCGGTGCCATCATGGTCATCCTGACCCCTGCCTCTACCGCTTAGCTACCATGTAGAGGTGGATGAACAGCCATAGGGTGTAGGTATGTCCATAGACGGCTGGATGTCCATAGGGTGATTTGATAGCCATAGGATGTATGGATATCATAGGTAGGATTTTACCAATTGGATGCATGAATAGCCATAGGAGTAACCGATAGCATAGAATGGATGGGTAGCCATGAAATCAATGGATACCCATAGAATGGATAGCTAGCCAAAGGGTGAATAGATAACAGTGGAATGGATGGGATGGCCATAGGATGGTTGGGTAAAATAGGATGCATGGATACCCATAGAATGGGTGAATATCATAGCATACATGGACACCCATAGGATGGGTAGACGGGTGTTCACAGGGTGCATGGATTTCATAGGTTGGATGATATCCATAGAAAGATGGATACCCATAGAATGGGTGAATATCATAGCATACATGGACACCCATAGGATGGGTAGATGGGTGTTCATAGGGTGCATGGATTTCATAGGTTGGATGATATCCATAGAAAGATGGATACCCATAGAATGGGTGAATATCATAGCATACATGGACACCCATAGGATGGGTAGATGGGTGTTCATAGGGTGCATGGATTTCATAGGTTGGATGATATCCATAGAAAGATGGATACCCATAGGACAAGCGGGTACACATAGGATAAACCTAACCCATAGGATGGATGCATAGTCTTAGGTGAACGGAGATCACAGGGTGGATGGGTGTCCACAGGGTGGGTGACTAGCATAGGCTGGACAGCACAGGAAGATGAATGGCACCCACTGTCTGACACTCGGGCAGAACATTGCCACGCCTCTTGCTCAGTAGCTTTTTGCCCTGGCTGGTTGGGCATACTGTGTCACACCCGCCCTCACCTGGCCCCGCCACCCCCGCCCTGGCTCAGGGCAGGGCTGCTCCCCCAGGCTCCAGCCGCACTGTCCTCAGCCCAGGCCATCGGGGGCTTTGCTCTGTCCAGCCTCCTCACCCTGGCTCCTCTTCTGGATAAGCTTGCACTTGACCTCCGCGTCTCTGCCCTGGAGGTCCCCCCAGGTTCCTCTGGGAGGGTTGGTGTTCTTCCCTCTCTGTGAACGGGTAGCACTTACCACTGCGGACCTGGTTAGCGTTGCCTCTCTGATGAGGAACAGAACATGCTCTGTGTATGTCCGCACTACGGCGATGCCTGGGGCTTGGCACAGAGTGGGGCCACAGTATGGATCGATGGAGGATGACTGGGAGGATGGGTGAGTGAATGGATGAATGGATGGATGCATTAATAGATCGGTAAATAGATAGATAGATGAATGGATGGGTGGGTGAGTGGATGGATGGAGGATACATGAATGGATGGATGGATGGATGGATGACACATGGATGGATGGAGGATGGATGGATGGATGAGTGGATGGATGAATGGATAATTGGAGGATAAATGAATGATTAGAAGAATAGATGGGTGAATAGATAGATGGATGGATGGAGGATAAATAAATGGATGGATGGGTGGATGGGTGGATGGATGCATTAATGCAGGCGTCCTCAAACTATGGCCTGCGGGCCACATGCGGCCCACCGAGGACATTTATCCAGCCCGCCGGGTGCCGCTGCCTGTCCTGCTTAGCAGCCAACTCGTCCCAGGCCCGCAGTGCGCATAGGAATTTGTTCATAGTTTTTTTTTTAAAAAAACTATAGTCTGGCCCTCCAATGGTCTGAGGGACAGTGAACTGGACCCCTGTTTAAAAAGTTTGAGGACCCCTGCATTAATGGATAGATAAATAAATACATATGGATGGATGGATGAGTGGATGGATGGATGGATGAATGGATGGATGGATGGATGAGTGGATGGATGGTGGGTGGATGGATGGATGAGTGGATGAGTGAATGGATGGATGGATGAATGGATGGATGGATGGATGGATGGATGAGTGGATGGATGGTGGGTGGATGGATGGATGAGTGGATGAGTGGATGGATGGATGGATTGATGGATGGATGGATGGATGGATAGATGAGTGGATGAGTGGCTTGATGGATGGATAGATGGATGGATGGATGGATGGATGGATGGATGGATGGATGGATGGATAAGTGGATGGATGGATGGATGGATGGATGGATGGATGGATGGATGGATGGATGAGTGCATGAGTGGATGGGTGGATGGGTGAGTGGATGGATGGATGGATGGATGGATGGATGGATGGATGGATGGATGGATGGATTGATGGATGGATGAGTGGATGGATGGATGGATGGATGAGTGGATGGGTGGATGGGTGAGTGGATGGATGGATGGGTGAGTGGATGGATGGATGGATGGATGGATGGATAGATGGATGGATGGATGGATGGATGAGTGGATGGGTGGATGGGTGAGTGGATGGATGGATGGATGGATGGATGGATGGGTGAGTGGATGGATGGATGGATGAGGGTAAATGAATGGGTGGGCAGAGGGACTAACTCTAGCACCACTCAGCCTCAGGTAAAGCAGTAGGAACAGGGAGAGGATGAACAGCCTCTGCTATGGGATCCAAGGCCCCTCTGAGTCTCGGACTCCCCAGGCCTCAGGCCAGTCTGTTTCCCACACCAGCCTGCCCTCCCCGCCCCCCGTGACTTCAGCCCACTTCCCTGATCGCTCACCTTGCTTCTCTACCAGCAGCCACGGTCCTAACTCTGGCTCTCCTGCTCAGCTGGACTCGGCACTGACCCCTGTGGACTGACCCTGTCCACTGGCCCCCTAGTCAGAGCAGCTGGTCTTAGATGTCAGACCCGGATCACCCCCGTCTGCCCAGAGATTCAGCACGTTTTCCAAGGACGAGGCACTGGCTGGGCCTCTCAGCGATGCGGAGAAGGAGGAAACACGAGGGAACAGGAGGCCACCATGCTCCCACGTGAGCCCACCGCTGGGCACAAAGCCCGCTGCCTGCCGGGTGGAGGAGGAGTGGAGGGTGATGCCTGAGGCGCGATGGGAAGGACGCAGGGGAAATGCCTGGGGGGACACACTTGCCAAGTGCCAGGGAATGTCCCACAAGCACCTCTCACAACTCCTCAGGCCAGAGCGTCACCCCCATTTCACAGGGAGGACACTGAGGCTCCCGACAGGGGTCAGCCCCTTTCCGGAGCCTTGGCTGTGGCTGGGGAGAGAAATAAACAGGAAAGTGATGAAGGGGGTGGGGGTGCAGAAGGCAGGGCGAGCCTAGCCCTTTGTCCCTGAGGCACCCCCCCCCCCTCTTTTGGCAGAAACTACAGGGAGCCTGCGAACAACCCTCCAGTTCTGAGCCTTTTCCGGGGAACAGCCCGGAGCTCGCCGAGCGGCAGATGCCAGGTCCCCTGCCCGCAGCGATGATGTTCGCGGCGTGTGACAGCGATTAATAGCTCCTCTCTCCTGTCCGCCTTAGAAATCGTCACGCAGGCGCCCGCGGGCCATTAATCCGCCCTGGAACCCAGCCCCTAGGCCGCCAAGCGGGGTTTTGTGCCAGGGAACGTGGTTACTGTGGAGGGATGACGCTACCAAACAGCCCCACGTGTCCCGGGCAGGACCCGCAGGGGACCCAGCGCCTCGGTGACACAGGGACTGGGTTTCCTCCTCTCGGGCCGAGGGGGCTCCATCCGGAACCTGAATGTGGTGCCCTGGGCCCAGAGGCACGCCAGGGCGCGGGCGGGGCATCTCGTCACGGCCATAGGAAAGCATCGCCTGCATGTACAGGGTCGGAACGCAAAGGAAATGGACTTCGTTCCGTTATCGTCTTTAAACGCTCAATAGGCAAGGCGCCCCCTAGTGTCTGCTCCAGGGAAACATGACTCCCACTGCCCACACCCACCACCCTCCCCACCTGGCACTGCCCTCCCCACCTGGCACTGCCCTCCTAGACGGGAGTGACCACTGCAGGGCACCCCCCCTCCCCCGGCAGGTGCAGACCCTGCAGGATCCACAGGGAAGGAAGGAGGGCGGGCTGCAGTCAACCAATGAGTGCATGGACGGGGGCACAACAAATCAATGTCTCTCTCTCTCTCTCTCTCTCTGAAATCAATACATAAAATAAAAAAAAAAATTTAAAGTTTAAAAGTTCGATAGGGTTACAGCTCCATGAGGAAGCAGCTCAGCTGCTCCTGGCACCCTCTGCACAGCCCTCAGAGGAGCCCCGAGTCCTATTTCAGCCAACGGGACTGAGGCCCTCGGCCAGGCCGCTCCGTCTCAGGAAACACAGGCTCCTGACTCCGGGGAGGGAGGGTGAGCTCCCGAACCGGGGGAGCCGGTGCCTCGGGGAGATGCGCCAGCCCCTGGCCCCACCCGCCCACCGGGGCGCAGCCCCTGTCACAGCTGAGCTGCTGGCACCGAACAGTTTCCTTCCTGCGCGTCCCAGGTCCCCGGTGGGCCGTCCTGCCGACGTGGCTGAATCGGTGCGGACCTGACCTGTCCTCCACGCCCCTGTCTCCCCCCACCCCCCTCTTCCAGCCCCGCCATCCGCTCTCCAAGCGGAGGAAGGAATTAAGGCGAAAGTGACGGTACATTGCACTGAGAGGGGACCCCATGAGCGAGAAGCCGGGGAGAGAGCCGGCAACCGCGTGCTTGTGTCCTTTTCAGAGGGCAGGACGGGGTGGGGGTGGGGGGGTGGTCAGCGAGTCTCTGTTTGCTTTCTCGGGCGGCTTCGCGGCCTTTCCCACTGGAAGGGTCCTTCTTGCCCTTTCCTGTAAAGCCCTGGACGAACACGGAGCTCGGCGGGTCTCAAAGCTGGAAAACGACCCACCGGAGGGGAACGCGGCCCGGAGGGAGGCCTCTGTAAGCGATGGCCCGCCGCCGCTGCAGTCTGTTTCCCTAAAACAAAGTGACTGCAGCGAGCGGCTTTTATTATGGCTCGTATATTGTTTAAATATTTCATCGGGAGACGCCGTGTGAAGAGAGACAATAGCGGGCTGACACAAGATTTATTAGAGGAAGTTTGCACAAATATATTTGTCGGGAGCGAAATATGTTTGCAGAGATGACTCCAGATGTGCGGTGATTAATAACGCGGCGGGCGCGCAGGCACCCGGCCTCCTCCCGGCGGCCACCGGGGGCCGAGTCAGGACACGCCACGAGCTTCTCCAGCGCCAGCGACCCTCTGCTCAAACAGGGACGCTGACCCAATAGAGCGAAATGAACACCAGTCTTTCGGCCCAAAAAAAAGTGGCAGACTGCCCGGCCGGCCGGCGTGGCTCAGGGGTTGAGGATCGACCTAGGAACCAGGAGGTCACGGTTCCATTCCAGGCCAGGGCACAGGCCCCGGTGGCGGGCTCCATCCCCAGTGTGGGGCGTGCAGGAGGCAGCCTATCCATGATTCCCTCTCATCATGGATGTTTCTCTCTCTCTCTCCCTCTTCCTTCCTCTCTGACATCCATAAAATATATAATTTTTTAAAAGTGCCAGACTACTTAGCTAAACGCTGATAGCTGATGGGCTCCGAGCCAGGTGGCATCGGGGGTCGGCCCGGGCAGGGGTCCCTGAGCCTGAGGCGGCAGAGATTGGGGGGGAGGGGAAGTCCTGGGACAGGCCCTCTCGTTCCTCCTCTCTTCAGCGGGGACCAGGCACCCCATCCTGGACGGATGCTGGAGACCAAGCCAGGAGTGTGGTCTCCATGTGAGTGAGACCTGAAGGCAGCAGAGACCACACAGCGATGCGCACACCACACGTCGGGCAAGGAGAGGGATCTGCTTGCTTGTCCTCGGAGCCTCGGAGCTCAAGAAGCACCCCCCCCCCGCCCCCGAGGTGGCAGAGCCTCGGGTGGAAGCTCCCGCCACCTCCCTGCAGGTTATACGCTCGGCGTCAGGAAGGGGCAACGTGGACAGACCCCCTGCACCGGGCAGTCCCCCGAGGAGGCGCCCCGCTCTCTGAGGCACAGGCGGGTACACCCCCTTCCCCCCCACCACAACCCCCGCCCACGCTGACCTCTGCAGCGCCATCCGTCTTCCGCGGCGGCAGCTGGCTGGAACAGCCGCCTATTTAATACAGCTCTCGAGTGGCCCCGGGGTCAGCGCTAACAGGCTCCCAATGAACAGTCTGTAAATGGAATCTTATCGCCCCCGGGGCGAGGGGCTTGTTGAGAAGCGACAGCCTTGCCCATCTGCCCCGCCGGTGACAAATGGCCCGCCTCCCATCACCCACGAGGAGCTCTGCTGGGAGGCACGTGCGCTAATGAAGACGCCCTGGCGCCCCGGGCGGTGGGCTTGGGGGCGGCTGCATCCAGGGGCAGCAGTGGCCCTGCGGTCCCCGCCTCCCCAGCTCGTTGCCATGGAGAAGGAGTTGGATGGCTGCGAGGCTGTGCGATGTCTCCCCCGAGAGGCGCCAGGACAAGGGGGACAGGAAGTGGCGAATGAGAGGCTCTGATCCTCACACCGTCCGCGCAAGTGATTGATGGGCGCCGGGGCCAGCAAAATGAGACGATCCGCTCGGAGAGACGCTCGGCGGCCACTGGCTCCCACACCTTCCGGGGCGCAGCGGCCTGGTCCGAGGGGGCCCAGAGCTAAGGACCGCCTCCCACTGGCCCGGCCAAGGCCAAGCCTCTCCAGGGCTCCCGGCACATTTATTTTTATTTTTATTTTATTGATGTCAGAGAGGAAGGGAGAGGGAGAGAGAGAAAGAAGCATCCATGATGAGAGAGAATCACTGATCGGCTGCCTCCTGCACGCCCCCTGCTAGGGATCGATCCTGCAACCCGGGAAGCGAACTGTGACCTCCTGGTTCATAGGTCGATGCTCACCCACTGAGCCACCACAGCTGGAGGAGAGCACACTTTTCCAAAGCAAACCAACCCCTGCAGAGCCCACGCCCTCCCCCTGTCCCAGCAGCCCCACCAGGTAACGCCCCACCTGCCCCACCAGCCCCGGGCGGGTGCCAGACTGCGGGTGCCGGCCCTGGAGCCTGGGGAATGATCCCAGGGAGCCACGGGGGCCGAAGCTCAGCCACGAGGGTGAGCGGAGGGGCCGGAGGAGCGGGCACAGGCGGGGCCGGCGCGGACTCAGGTCTGACGGCATCTGAAGCGGAGAGGACAGATGTGGGAGCAGACGCCCAGGTGGGCAGGTGCTCAGTGTCTGGGGTCAGAGCTCGAGCCGCAGGACGTCGCTGGTCACCGTCAGAGAAGGAGGGTGCAACCCCGAGACGGGAGGAGGCCCCCCTCAGAAACTGCGTGAGGCCGGGCGGAGAAGGGGCCACGCTCCTGGTGCCGAAATGGGCCTGTACGCGCACCAAAAACAAACCAGAAAAAGCCCAGAATGTTCCCGGCAGCACTGCGCCACGGCCGGATCGGGAAACAGTCCCGCTGTCCATCAACGGAGAGACAGAGGAATCCATCCCGGCCTGTTTTGACAAGCAGCGGCGAAGAGAAAGTCTGCTGCCGTGGCGAGTGACGAGGATTAATCTCACGGATGGGGCGTTAAATCAAAACAGTCAGGCAGGAGAGGGTATAGACTCCGTGGTTATCTTTACACGACGTTTGAAAAAGTAGGCAAAACAAACCGATCGTTCTAGGAATCAGCCGGTGAGAAGGGGGGTGGTAGCGGCTGGGAGGGGGCGCCAGGTGGGTCCTGGGCTCCGGCCAGGCCTGCGGGCGTGCACAGGTGCACGTAACATCCGCCAAGCGGCACAGCCGGCCCACACCGCTGTGTAGGCTGCGTTCCCTTTGAAAAGTTTACAAAGAACACTCCCGTATTCTGCACGCAGGTGGCCCCGGGCACCTCGCCGGGTTTCCGGGAACAAAGCTGGCAGGGAACGCAGCTCTATGCTGTCAATCTCGGAGCATTTATTCAGCCAGAATCTCCTTTCTCCGGGACTCAGCGCCCCGGTGAAGAGGGATTTTTCTTGCCCGGCTGGCAGGGCTCCGTGGTTGAGCATCGACCTATGAACCAGGAGGTCACCGTTTGATTCCTGGTCAGAACACGTGCCCGGGTTGTGGGCTCAATTCCCAGTGGGACGTGCAGGAGGCATGAGATCAATGATTCTCTCTCATCATTGGTGTTTCTATCTCTCTGCCTCTCCCTTCCTCTCTGAAATCAATAAAAATGTATTTTTTTTTAAAAAAAAACAGAGGGAATTTTCTTTCCTTGTCTGGATTCGGTGGCGAGGAGTCCAGACCCTGTAAATGAAGCGCGAGGTCCGTGGCATCTGCTCCGTGGGGCTGTCACGCCGTCGCTGGGCAAAATCACTCAACCAAGAATCAAGCACAGTCGCTGGTGCCTGGAGCTGGTATTTCCCGGCTACTCGGTAGCAATGACCAGCACTATGCTGCTACTGTTACTTCGGAGAGCCTTGCTCTTAGCACACATGCGAATGTTGTTAGTATATCACCAACACGATCACTCTACTGTAGAGAGCGCCTGGGACGGCACGTGAGCGTTTCTTTAATTATTGTCAGCTGAATCCACGTCCTGGAAACACACCTTGCCAGAGTCAGGTGTGTTGTCAGCCTAACCTTCAGCTCAGGTGCCAGGGGGTGGGTTTCATTATCTAAATCCAGCCAAGCACCAGGAACAAACCTGATTATCCGGGCCCACCCAGAAGTGACGATTACAAAGAAGCCACAAGAATGCACATCATCTCCTTTATCTTGACCTTTAGTAAGACTTCCTGGTTTATTGCGGTATAAAATAAAAGCACTGTATCGGCTCTGGGTCGCTGTCCCTCCATCAGGGGACACCTGTCCCACCCGGCCCCAGCGTTTTCCTTCTATCTCTGTGTCTGTCTCTTTCTTTCGTTTTCTCAATCCCCTAGCAGCCCCTACTCAGGAACTGGACTGCTCTCTCGCCGTACTGGATGCAGAAAAGAGAGAAATATTTATACTATACTATCTACATATATAAAAGGCTGAGTGACCTACGGTCCATCCATCCAACCGACGGACTGGCCAGCCAGTACATATGACATGCACTGGCAATCCTATTAATAAAAGGCTAAAATGCAAATTGTCCCCTTGACAGGGAGTTTGACTGGGAGTTCAACCAGGGGGCGGAGCCAGCTGGCCAATCGCCTGCAGCCCCTCTCCCTGGCCGGCCCCACCGCTGATCGACCCCAATCTGGGGCAGGCCGGCTGGACCTCACCCGTACACAAATTCTTGCACCAGGCCTCTAGTTAGTAATATATAGTTCCTGTTCTTATTAAGGCATTTAGATGTTATCACTCCTTTCTAAACAAAGGCATGACTAGCTCATCCCTCACGAAGCACCAAGCATAGTCCATGGACAGCCTCAGGCTTCCATTTCCCTCTCTCAATGAACACGTCTTTTCTCCTGCTCGTCTGTAAACTGCTCAATTGCACCCCTAAGATCCCACTCCAGGGCTGGCCCTCAGCAGGTGCCTCAAAATCAGTTGCACGGGGCTCAGACGTCTGTGCGCGGAGGCGGGTAATCGAGAAGGCCTCACTCATACACCCCCTCTTCCTGTGTTCTTGCTTTCAGTGGCAGACACCACCGGCCACTTACCGCTTCGACTGGTGAAAGCTAAGGACATTCATTTAAGACTTTGTTTTCTCACGTCATCCTTTGACACAGAAAGACAGAAGACATGGAGATTTCAGACGGTGGGCCATTCTCAATCCTTCACCTTCAACGCAGGCTTCTAGCTAAGCTGCGGGTGGGCAGACGGCAAATCGAAATGTTAAGATGTGCGCTCTCCAAGGATATCGACTCCACAGAAAACGTCCTTGGCTGTGGCCTTGGGTGGTGTTGCATTTATGCAACGTCTCTTACGAATATCTCCATGTCTGGTTCCTTTAGAATGCCTGACACAGACCCCGGGCCATTATTCAGTTCAGTGTAAGAATCAGCCCGGCCAGCATGGCTCAGGGGTCGAGCATCAACCTATGAACCGGGAGGTCACGGTTCGGTTCTCGGTCAGGACACATGCCCGGGTTGTGGGTTCCATCCCCAGTGTGGGGCGTGCAGGAGGCAGCCGACCCATGACTCTCTCTCATCACGGATGTTTCTATCCCTCTCTCCCTTCCTCTCTGGAATCAATAAGAATATATATAAATAAAAGTAAGAGTCCCTGTCTGCCCCCAGGGTGCGCACCAGCTGGAGAGGCGGGTGGGTGCCCACGCAGACCACGTTGGCGTGAACGGTAGACTGTGAGGACTGAAGGAGCCTGTGAACTTGGAAGAAATCAGTACTTTCGCTTGTCATCCGAAGTACAGAGAGAAACCCACGGGAAGCCACTCTCCTCTTTAAACTGCACACGCCTCTCCGAAGAGAATTTATATCCAGCCGTTAGCATCTGGCACCGAGTCACGCTGCTCCAGCTGATCACTGTCTCCGCTGCTTACGAGCGCGTCACCTCCGAGTCCTTATCTGCCCAGTGAGAACGCTAACGTGTCTACCCATATGCACCCTGACCGGAAATCGAACCCACAGCCTCGTGGGGTATGAGATGACGCGCCAAACGTCTGAGCCACCCCACCCGGTGAGGGAGAATTTGTGTGAACGTGCATTGGAAACGGCTCACGCGGGGCCGTGGAGAGAGACGGCGGGGGCAGGCGCTGAGGGGCCCTGCGTGGTTGGCAGCGGTCACCCATGGGAGAGGCTGGTCCCTGAGGGGTGGGATGAAGGCGGAGTTCAGGTGTGCACGGGACACGGTTTGCAAAGAGCAGCTCCCCGCACTGTGCGAGGTCTCAACTGTGGAGCCCGTGGGAGCCCGTGGGAGTCCGTGGGAGCCCGTGGGAGCCCGTGGGAGCCCGTGGGAGCCGGTGGGAGTCTGTGGGAGCCCGTGGGAGCCCGTGGGAGCCCGTGGGAGCCCGTGTGAGTCTGTGGGAGCCCGTGGGAGCCCGTGGGAGCCCGTGGGAGCCCGTGGGAGCCCGTGGGAGCCCGTGGGAGACTGTGGGAGCCCGTGGGAGCCTGTGGGAGCCTGTGGGAGCCCGTGGGAGTCTGTGGGAGCCTGTGGGAGCCCGTGGGAGCCCGTGGGAGCCTGTGGGACCCCGTGGGAGTCTGTGGGAGCCTGTGGGAGCCCGTGGGAGCCCGTGGGAGCCCGTGGGAGCCCGTGTGAGTCTGTGGGAGCCTGTGGGAGCCTGTGGGAGCCCGTGGGAGCCCGTGGGAGCCTGTGGGAGTCTGTGGGAGACCGTGGGAGTCTGTGGGAGCCTGTGGGAGCCCGTGGGAGCCCGTGGGAGCCCGTGGGAGTCTGTGGGAGCCTGTGGGAGCCCGTGGGAGCCTGTGGGAGCCTGTGGGACCCCGTGGGAGTCTGTGGGAGCCTGAGGGGGCCCGTGGGAGCCCGTGGGAGCCCGTGGGAGCCCGTGTGAGTCTGTGGGAGCCTGTGGGAGCCTGTGGGAGCCCGTGGGAGCCCGTGGGAGCCTGTGGGAGTCTGTGGGAGACCGTGGGAGTCTGTGGGAGCCTGTGGGAGCCCGTGGGAGCCCGTGGGAGCCCGTGGGAGTCTGTGGGAGCCTGTGGGAGCCCGTGGGAGCCCGTGGGAGCCCGTGGGAGCCCGTGTGAGTCTGTGGGAGCCTGTGGGAGCCTGTGGGAGCCCGTGGGAGCCCGTGGGAGCCTGTGGGAGTCTGTGGGAGACCGTGGGAGTCTGTGGGAGCCTGTGGGAGCCCGTGGGAGCCCGTGGGAGCCCGTGGGAGTCTGTGGGAGCCTGTGGGAGCCCGTGGGAGCCCGTGGGAGCCCGTGGGAGTCTGTGGGAGCCTGTGGGAGCCCGTGGGAGCCCATGGGAGCCCGTGGGAGCCCGTGGGAGACTGTGGGAGCCCGTGGGAGCCCGTGGGAGCCCGTGGGAGCCTGTGGGACCTCGTGGGAGTCTGTGGGAGCCTGTGGGAGCCCGTGGGAGCCCGTGGGAGGCTGTGGGAGCCCGTGGGAGCCTGTAGGAGCCTGTGGGAGCCAGTGGGAGCCCGTGGGAGCCCGTGGGAGCCTGTGGGAGCCTGTGGGAGCCCGTAGGAGCCTGTGGGAGCCTGTGGGAGCCCGTGGGAGACTGTGGGAGCCCGTGGGAGCCTGTGGGAGCCTGTGGGAGCCCGTGGGAGTCTGTGGGAGCCTGTGGGAGCCCGTGGGAGCCCGTGGGAGCCTGTGGGACCCCGTGGGAGTCTGTGGGAGCCTGTGGGAGCCCGTGGGAGCCTGTGGGAGCCCGTGGGAGCCCGTGGGAGCCAGTGGGAGCCCGTGGGAGCCCGTGGGAGCCCGTGTGAGTCTGTGGGAGCCTGTGGGAGCCTGTGGGAGCCCGTGGGAGCCCGTGGGAGCCTGTGGGAGTCTGTGGGAGACCGTGGGAGTCTGTGGGAGCCTGTGGGAGCCCGTGGGAGCCCGTGGGAGCCCGTGGGAGTCTGTGGGAGCCTGTGGGAGCCCGTGGGAGCCCGTGGGAGCCTGTGGGAGTCTGTGGGAGCCTGTGGGAGCCCGTGGGAGCCCATGGGAGCCTGTGGGAGCCCGTGGGAGACTGTGGGAGCCCGTGGGAGCCCGTGGGAGCCTGTGGGAGCCTGTGGGACCTCGTGGGAGTCTGTGGGAGCCTGTGGGAGCCCGTGGGAGCCCGTGGGAGCCTGTGGGAGCCCGTGGGAGCCTGTAGGAGCCTGTGGGAGCCAGTGGGAGCCCGTGGGAGCCCGTGGGAGCCTGTGGGAGCCTGTGGGAGCCCGTAGGAGCCTGTGGGAGTCTGTGGAAGCCCGTGGGAGTCTGTGGGAGCATGTGGGAGCCTGTGGGACCCCGTGGGAGTCTGTGGGAGCCTGTGGGAGCCTGTGGGAGCCAGTGGGAGCCCGTGGGAGCCCGTGGGAGCCTGTGGGAGCCTGTGGGAGCCTGTGGGAGCCCGTGGGAGTCTGTGGGAGCCTGTGGGAGCCTGTGGGAGCCCGTGGGAGTCTGTGGGAGCCCGTGGGAGCCCGTGGGAGCCTGTGGGAGCCAGTGGGAGCCAGTGGGAGCCCGTGGGAGTCTGTGGGAGTCTGTGGGAGCCTGTGGGAGTCCGTGGGAGCCCGTAGGAGCCCGTGGGAGTCTGTGGGAGTCTGTGGGAGCCTGTGGGAGCCTGTGGGAGCCCGTAGGAGCCCGTGGGAGTCTGTGGGAGTCTGTGGGAGCCTGTGGGAGTCTGTGGGAGCCTGTGGGAGCCCGTGGGAGCCCGTAGGAGCCTGTGGGAGCCTGTGGGAGCCCGTGGGAGCCCGTGGGAACCTGTGGGGCCATGGGGCCCGGGGCAGTGTGAAATCGGGAGGCTTCTCTCCCACGCCCTGGGAACGCCCTGTACACCGGGAAGCTGTGCAGCGGATGTCCATTCCTGCTGTCTGTGACCTTCAGTGCAGAGGGCGCAGTCAGCTCTGCTTCAGGTGCCTCGTTCCAGGTCCTCGCCAGGCACTTATCACGGGCCTCAGAGCCCTGCCTCCCCCTGACGAGGGGCTGAGCCGGACGCCGCGCCCGTCCACGTCCACCAGCAGCGAGGTGGGGAACAGACGCGCCTTCCACGGAGGATGCTTCTCCTGTCGGCCGGGCAGTCGGGGCGGGGGGCTGGCATCTCTCCTGGAACCCGCCGCTGCCCTACGGGTTCCCACCGGCTGGCACGGTGGCGCTCATCCCCCAACCAGCATCTCCCAGAACTCGGGGCACCCTCCCCCCCTTCACTGAGGCCACTTTACAAGCGGGTCCGGTCACTGTCAATCTCTACTTCACCCGCCTGCGAAAACCGGTCTCTGCTTTGAGTTATGAAATTGCTTTTCCCCCTTAAAGAGGGTCCCTTTCTGAAAAATTTCTGGGCGGAAACCACGTGAGTGGACTTTCTTTCTGACTCAAGCCCCCAAGTCACGCGCGGAGAGTGGCGGGGCAGTGACGGAGCTGGTCGGCCCTGACGGTCCCCTTTGGGGGACCCTGGCTTCCCCGGCATGTCTGCGTGTCTCCCCCCCCCCGCCCCTCCCCCCGGGCCCGCCATACCCTCCGGCACCGGGCTCCACGACCTGGAGCAGCACGAGCCGCCAGACACCTTCTCTCCGTCACCCGATTCTAAACCGGAGACGGACTCCTGAGCCAGATGTGGGCTGAGCCCTTCACCTGCCTCATTCTCCATCAGGCGTATCCCCCCTCCCTCCTCCTCCCAGAGGCGGCACCCCCAGGCGCAGAGGCTGCACAGCCAGCCATGGAGAGTGGCACCTGCACGTGGGGACCCAGTGCCCTCTGACCCAGTGTGCCCAGCCTCCAACCTGACCCAGTGTGCCCAGCCTCCACCCTGACCCAGTGTGCCCAGCCTCCACCTCTGACCCAGTGTGCCCAGCCTCCACCTCTGACCCAGTGTGCCCAGCCTCCACCTCTGACCCAGTGTGCCCAGCCTCCACCTCTGACCCAGTGTGCCCAGCCTCCACCTCTGACCCAGTGTGCCCAGCCTCCACCTCTGACCCAGTGTGCCCAGCCTCCACCTCTGACCCAGTGTGCCCAGGCTCCACCTCTGACCCAGTGTGCCCAGCCTCCACCCTGACCCAGTGTGCCCAGCCTCCACCTCTGACCCAGTGTGCCCAGCCTCCACCTCTGACACAGTGTGCCCAGCCTCCACCCTCTGACACAGTGTGCCCAGCCTCCACCTCTGACCCAGTGTGCCCAGGCTCCACCTCTGACCCAGTGTGCCCAGCCTCCACCTCTGACCCAGTGTGCCCAGCCTCCCCCTCTGACCCAGTGTGCCCAGCCTCCACCCTCTGACACAGTGTGCCCAGCCTCCACCCTCTGACCCAGTGTGCCCAGCCTCCACCCTCTGACACAGTGTGCCCAGCCTCCACCTCTGACCCAGTGTGCCCAGCCTCCACCCTCTGACCCAGTGTGCCAGCCTCCACCTCTGACACAGTGTGCCCAGCCTCCACCTCTGACACAGTGTGCCCAGCCTCCACCTCTGACACAGTGTGCCCAGCCTCCACCTCTGACACAGTGTGCCCAGCCTCCACCTCTGACACAGTGTGCCCAGCCTCCACCTCTGACCCAGTGTGCCCAGCCTCCACCTCTGACACAGTGTGCCCAGCCTCCACCTCTGACACAGTGTGCCCAGCCTCCACCCTCTGACACAGTGTGCCCAGCCTCCACCTCTGACACAGTGTGCCCAGCCTCCACCCTCTGACACAGTGTGCCCAGCCTCCACCTCTGACACAGTTGCCCAGCCTCCACCTCTGACACAGTTGCCCAGCCTCCACCCTCTGACACAGTTGCCCAGCCTCCACCTCTGACACAGTGTGCCCAGCCTCCACCCTCTGACACAGTTGCCCAGCCTCCACCCTCTGACACAGTTGCCCAGCCTCCACCCTCTGACACAGTTGCCCAGCCTCCACCCTCTGACACAGTTGCCCAGCCTCCACCCTCTGACACAGTTGCCCAGCCTCCACCTCTGACACAGTGTGCCCAGCCTCCACCTCTGACACAGTTGCCCAGCCTCCACCCTCTGACACAGTTGCCCAGCCTCCACCCTCTGACACAGTTGCCCAGCCTCCACCCTCTGACACAGTTGCCCAGCCTCCACCTCTGACACAGTGTGCCCAGCCTCCACCCTCTGACACAGTTGCCCAGCCTCCACCCTCTGACACAGTTGCCCAGCCTCCACCTCTGACACAGTGTGCCCAGCCTCCACCTCTGACACAGTTGCCCAGCCTCCACCCTCTGACACAGTTGCCCAGCCTCCACCCTCTGACACAGTTGCCCAGCCTCCACCCTCTGACACAGTTGCCCAGCCTCCACCTCTGACACAGTGTGCCCAGCCTCCACCCTCTGACACAGTTGCCCAGCCTCCACCCTCTGACACAGTTGCCCAGCCTCCACCTCTGACACAGTGTGCCCAGCCTCCACCCTCTGACACAGTTGCCCAGCCTCCACCTCTGACACAGTTGCCCAGTCTCCACCTCTGACACAGTTGCCCAGCCTCCACCTCTGACACAGTGTGCCCAGCCTCCACCCTCTGACACAGTTGCCCAGCCTCCACCCTCTGACACAGTTGCCCAGCCTCCACCTCTGACACAGTGTGCCCAGCCTCCACCCTCTGACACAGTTGCCCAGCCTCCACCTCTGACACAGTTGCCCAGTCTCCACCTCTGACACAGTTGCCCAGCCTCCACCTCTGACACAGTGTGCCCAGCCTCCACCCTCTGACACAGTTGCCCAGCCTCCACCCTCTGACACAGTTGCCCAGCCTCCACCCTCTGACACAGTTGCCCAGCCTCCACCTCTGACACAGTGTGCCCAGCCTCCACCTCTGACACAGTTGCCCAGCCTCCACCCTCTGACACAGTTGCCCAGCCTCCACCCTCTGACACAGTTGCCCAGCCTCCACCCTCTGACACAGTTGCCCAGCCTCCACCTCTGACACAGTGTGCCCAGCCTCCACCCTCTGACACAGTTGCCCAGCCTCCACCCTCTGACAGAGTTGCCCAGCCTCCACCTCTGACACAGTTGCCCAGCCTCCACCCTCTGACAGAGTTGCCCAGCCTCCACCTCTGACACAGTTGCCCAGCCTCCACCCTCTGACAGAGTTGCCCAGCCTCCACCCTCTGACTCAGTTGCCCAGCCTCCGTGCTAAACAGAGACACTAACATCAGTTTGATCCCGATCACCGCCCAGACGCGGAGGTCGGGGGCCAGGTCTCTCTGGGCAGAGCCCGTCCGCTCTACAGGGAGGCCCTGAGGAGGACGCGCTGACCCTTGGCAGGGGCGGCACGGGGGCTGCAGCCCCAGGGACATGAATGCGGGAAAAGAGCTCCATTCAGGACAAACCACGTTCAGATCCTGAGCATTAGCGTCTCACCCGGACCGGACGGGCCGATCCGCAGAAAAGGCTCCTTGTTCTTTTAGGGTTCACTGCAGCCTCTTCTCCTCTTGTCCATGAACTCCCCAGCAGGGAGGGTGGGGAGGGCCCATCCTCCCCACAAGACACCCCCTCCCCACAAGACACCCCCTCCCCACGAGGCACCTTCCCTCCCCCCATGAGGCACCCCTCCCCACAAGACACCCCCCCACGAGGTACCCCTCCCCACGAGGCACCTTCCCTCCCCCCATGAGGCACCCCTCCCCACAAGGCATCTCCCCACAAGGCACCCTCCCCCCCTATGAGGCACCCTCCCCCCCATGAAGCATCCTCCCCCCCCCACGAGGCATCCTTCCCCCCCCATGAGGCACCCCTCCCCATGAGGCACCCTCCCCCCCCAGGAGGCACCCTGCCCACAAGGCACCCCCTCCCCACGAGGCACCCTCCCCCCCCCCACGAGGCACCCCTCACTGTGAGGCAGTGGGAGCGGCCGCATTCCCAAACACCGCACCACAAAGACCGAGTGGTCCTGAGGCCGTCGCCTGCCCTTATTCTCTGCTCTGTTTCCCTGTTTGCTGAGTTGAAAATTACAAGCCTATTATTAATTCATTAAGAAACATAATTTCGTGCAAAATAATGTGTTTACCGTCCTTTATTAGGTTGAGGTGGCGCGCGCGGTGAGAGCCGCTGGGAAATGAGCTCCGAGCTCCCAGGGGCGAGGGAACGGCTTCACTTCCCCCCACGTAGCTGGCAGGACGCGTTGCCTGGGCCCGGATTTGGGGCGCATCCCTGATCCCATCTGAGCGAGCGCCCGGGGGAGGGAGTCAGCGAGAGGAAGACGCTGGGGGAGAGGTCGCCGCCTCGCTCTTCATCCGTGGGGGTGAGAGGCTCCGCGTGGGGCTTGGGGTTGCCTGAGAGGTTCGGGTTCATCCCTGAGCCCTCGGGGAAAGGGGGCGAGTGCACATTCTCATTTATGGGAAAAGCGGAGACTTTGCTGGGGACGGAGCAGCTGCTGGGACGGACCAGGCAGGAAGCAAGCCCAAGGCCATGGCACGGTCATCGTCAGCCTCCCACGGCGACCCCATCCTCCCCACCAGCCCCTCGCTGACGCCCTCGGACCCCTTCCCGGGACCTCCGCTGGCGGCCCAGGGCGCGAGGAGACACGCCATCCACCCCGCCCCCCCCCCCCAGCCCCGCACATGCCCCCCGGGGCCGGGGCGCAGTTCCCATCTTGCTCCTTCGATGCCAACGTCAGAGCTGCCGGAGGCCTGGGGCTCTGGGAGAACCTGCGGTGGGCCCCCCAGCCCCGGCCCTGGGCCTGTATCCCTGCCTGTCCTTCCCGCCGCTGTAAGGAGCCCCCCCCACCCCCCCGGGCCTGTCTCCCTGCCTGTCCTTCCCGCCGCCGCAAGGACCCCCCTGGCTGATCCGGTGGAAGGAGGTGCAGGCCGGGCTCCCCTCATCCTCCTCCCCCTCCAGGCAGGCATCCGTCCGGAATGAACTCCCCAGGGCACCTCAGCGGCACCCAGGCCTTCTGGAACATTCCTCCGCTCGAGCGCCAGCCCACACCTCGGGGTCGCTCTTCTGTTGAAGGGGAGCCGGGCGGGAGCGGGCGCCGCTGAGTGGGAGGCCGCTGCGAGCAGCCGAGGTCCCGCTGGGCCTGTGGGAGGTGGCGGCGCAGAACCGAGGGGGTGGGAGGCCGGCGGGCGTTTCCATGGGGATGAGTGGAGATGGGGTGGCGGCAGGAAGCTGGGAGGAGCTGCTGTCTGCGGGCGCCCTCCCTCCCGCCGGGCAGCCCCGGGGGGCCAGCTGGTCCGCAGGCCCCTGAGCCTCCGCCGCGGCCTCGTGCTCTGCCGGCCGGGAGCAGGCCGCAGGCGGGAGGCGCCGGCACTCCGGAAGCTGGGCAGGGCCTCCTTCATTCAGAAGAGTGCACAGCCGGCCAGTGTGGCTCAATGGTGAGCGCCGCCCTATGCACCAGGAGGTCACGGTTCGATTCCGGTCAAGGGCACAGGCCCAGGTGGCAGTTTGATCCCCAGTGGGGGGCGTGCAGGAGGCAGCCGATCCATGATTCTCTCTCATCATTGATGTTTCTCTCTCTCCCTCTCCCTTCCTCTCTGACATCAATAAACACATATTTAAGAAAAAAATTAAAAAGAGCGGACAGGAGCACCCCAGGGTACAGCGCCCCCAGGCCTCACTGGTGACCCTGGCGATCTCACCCGCCGCCCGCTGCCTGACGCCTCTGATGCCCGGAGCCGCTCAGCCTGGGGCCAGAACAGAGAGGGGTGGGGGGGGGGGGCACGTCCAGGCCCAGAGCCCTGCAAAGCTCCCTTCCCCCTCACCCCAGCTCGGCCAGCGGTGCAGCCGGGGCAGCCCCCTGCAAAGCTGGGGTCCCGCAGGGCTTTGTGAGGCACTCGGCCTGTGGGAAAGTCTGGACAACCGTCAGCCCATTGGGAAACACGCCCCTTCCTCTCCAAGTGCCGCCAATCACCCCAGTCACTGACATCAGGGTGTGGCAGGGCCCGCCCCCTCCACACCTTCAGGGCGCGGCTTCCCGCCTCCTCCAGCTCCAGGGAGGCAGCCCTGGGCTCAGAGCTGTGTCACTCCATCCCTGCCTCCACCCCACACGGCGTCCTCTCTGTCCACCCCACACGGCGTCCCCTGTGTCCATCCCCACACGGCGTCCCCTGTGTCCACCCCACACGGCGTCCCCTGTGTCCATCCCCACACGGCGTCCTCTCTGTCCACCCCACACGGCGTCCTCTCTGTCCACCCCACACGGCGTCCCCTGTGTCCACCCCACACGGCGTCCTCTCTGTCCACCCCACACGGCGTCCTCTCTGTCCACCCCACACGGCGTCCTCTGTGTCCATCCCCACACGGCGTCCTCTCTGTCCATCCCCACACGGCGTCCTCTCTGTCCACCCCACACGGCGTCCCCTGTGTCCATCCCCACACGGCGTCCTCTCTGTCCATCCCCACACGGCGTCCCCTGTGTCCATCCCCACACGGCGTCCTCTCTGTCCACCCCACACGGCGTCCCCTGTGTCCACCCCACACGGCGTCCTCTCTGTCCACCCCACACGGCGTCCTCTCTGTCCATCCCCACACGGCGTCCCCCGTGTCCATCCCCACACGGCGTCCCCTGTGTCCATCCCCACACGGTGTCCTCTCTGTCCATCCCCACACGGCGTCCCCCGTGTCCATCCCCACACGGCGTCCCCCGTGTCCATCCCCACACGGCGTCCCCCGTGTCCATCCCCACACGGCGTCCTCTCTGTCCACCCACCACACGGCGTCCTCTCTGTCCACCCCCCACACGGCGTCCTCTCTGTCCACCCCACGCGGCGTCCCCTGTGTCCATCCCCACACGGCGTCCTCTCTGTCCACCCCCCACACGGCGTCCTCTCTGTCCACCCCACGCGGCGTCCCCTGTGTCCACCCCACGCGGCGTCCTCTCTGTCCACCCCACACGGCGTCCCCTGTGTCCACCCCACGCGGCGTCCTCTCTGTCCACCCCACGCGGCGTCCCCTGTGTCCACCCCACGCGGCGTCCTCTCTGTCCACCCCACGCGGCGTCCCCTGTGTCCACCCCACGCGGCATCCTCTCTGTCCACCCCACGCGGCGTCCCCTGTGTCCACCCCACGCGGCGTCCTCTCTGTCCACCCCACACGGCGTCCTCTCTGTCCACCCCACACGGCGTCCCCTGTGTCCATCCCCACACGGCGTCCCCTGTGTCCACCCCACACGGCGTCCCCTGTGTCCACCCCACGCGGCGTCCTCTGTGTCCACCCCACGCGGCGTCCTCTCTGTCCACCCCACACGGCGTCCTCTCTGTCCACCCCACACGGCGTCCTCTCTGTCCACCCCACACGGCGTCCTCTCTGTCCATCCCCACACGGCGTCCTCTCTGTCCATCCCCACACGGCGTCCCCTGTGTCCATCCCCACACGGCGTCCCCTGTGTCCACCCCACACGGCATCCCCTGTGTCCATCCCCACACGGCGTCCCCTGTGTCCACCCCACACGGCGTCCTCTCTGTCCACCCCACACGGCGTCCTCTCTGTCCACCCCACACGGCGTCCTCTCTGTCCACCCCACACGGCGTCCTCTCTGTCCACCCCACACGGCGTCCTCTCTGTCCATCCCACACGGCGTCCTCTCTGTCCACCCCACACGGCGTCCCCTGTGTCCACCCCACACGGCGTCCCCTGTGTCCACCCCACACGGCGTCCTCTGTGTCCACCCCACACGGCGTCCTCTCTGTCCACCCCACACGGCGTCCTCTGTGTCCACCCCACACGGCGTCCTCTCTGTCCACCCCACACGGCGTCCCCTGTGTCCACCCCACGCGGCGTCCCCTGTGTCCACCCCACACGGCGTCCTCTCTGTCCATCCCACACGGCGTCCTCTGGGGGAGGATTGGAAGCCGGCGGCCACGGGAGGCGGTGGGTTCCCCAGGGGACCCTGCAGGCCCCACGTGGATGGCCGCCTGTCCGTCCTCTTCCCAGGGGACAAACCCGAGCCAGGATCTCCCCACGGGACCACAGCCGCCGGCGATGACGGAGCCACGCGGGTCCCAACCACACCCTGTGTCCACACAGGCGGAGTGGACAGCCGGCCGGCCAGCCTGTGAGCTCACAGAGGCGCATCAGCCCGGTGGCGGGAGGGCTCCGCCTCAGGGAGCCAGCTGTCTGTCTGTCTGTGTGTCTGTGTCTCCTGGAAGGTGGACACAGTCATCTGGACCAGGTCCCCGAGGACCTCACCATCACTTGACCACAGCTGCCAAGACCCTCTTTCCAAATCAGAGCCTCTTCCCAGGCCGGGACAGGGTCCCACGTGGCCTTTGGGTGCACAGAGCATGAGGCAGTCAGGGGAGACCTGGCTCTGTGGGCTCACACGGAGGGGGGGGCGGCTCAGTGGGCTCACACGGGGGAGGGGGGGCTCTGTGGGCTCACATGGGGAGGCGGGGGGCTCTGTGGGCTCACATGGGGGGCGGGGGGCTCTGTGGGCTCACACGGGGGGGGCGGTGGGGGGCTCTGTGGGCTCACACCTTCGCCTGGAGGTGCTCCCAGGAGCTGATGGGCCCCATGGTCCCCTCGCTCCGCCTGTGCAGACACAGGGTGTGGTTGGGACCCGCGTGGCTCCGTCATCGCCGGCGGCTGTGGGTCCCGTGGGGAGATCCTGGCTCGGGTTTGTCCCCTGGGAAGAGGACGGACAGGCGGCCATCCACGTGGGGCCTGCAGGGTCCCCTGGGGAACCCACCGCCTCCCGTGGCGGCCGGCTTCCACTCCTCCCCGGAGGCAGGGGCTCCCTGAGGCGGAGCCCTCGCCCCCAGGCTGACGCCCAGTAGAAGGTGAGTTGAGTGCAGGCTCTTCCCGGGACTGGTTGTTCTTCCGGAAGGACTGAGAAAACAAACTCTCCAGAACAAGGTGCCGCCCGCATC
The DNA here is from genome assembly GCF_963455305.1 of Plecotus auritus. Taxonomy (NCBI): domain Eukaryota; kingdom Metazoa; phylum Chordata; class Mammalia; order Chiroptera; family Vespertilionidae; genus Plecotus; species Plecotus auritus. The sequence goes on along the minus strand of NC_137771.1, from coordinate 2,068,456 downwards.
CCCCATCGCACGCTCCTTCCAGGCCTTCTCCCAGAGGCCTCTGGGGCTGGGCTTGAACCGCTGACAAAGGAACAGCCGCTCTGCCCGCCTGGGGGAGGCGGCCGGGCAGGTGGCTGGGGGCGCTCTTCCTTTAGCCGAGGAGCGAGGACAGAGGGTTCCCCGCACCGCCCGTGGCCCCCGTGGCCCGCGCTGCCTCTCGGCAGTTCAGGGAGAGCAAACTGGCTGGACGTTACAGAGGAACGGAGGCCAAGGGTAATGCCTCTGCGGCCCGTCTCCCCGCGCGTCCCCACCCGGCTCCCGGCTCAGGGTTAACGCCAAGAGCCGAGGCCAGGAGGGAAGCTGGGGGCCTCCTCGCAGACGGAGCCGGTCATCGCTGCGGGCCCCGGAGCCCGTCACCCTCTGCGACCTTCGCAGGGACCACGGTGTGAGTGAGGGCTGCATTTCACCCACGGGGGGTGGGGGGGGGGCAGGACGCGTCCGCTGAGGGGCGAGCGCACAGAAGCCCGACCAGACAGGACGCCCCGGACGCTGGGCCCCGAGGACCACGGAGCCCCGTTCTCGGCATCTTCAGCGCGACCTTCCCACGCGCTCCCACCTGAGGCCCAGGGAACCCTCGGAGCTGCCCCGGCTTGGGCAGCTGCGGCCTCGGGAAGGGGTCTCCGTGCCAGTGCAGGTCATGCCGGGCCTCCCCGCTGGGTGATGAGGCCTCCGAACGCCAGGCTCCATGGAGCACATGGGAGCAGGGCGGGGCCCAGGCCGTGAGGGGCAGGGCAGGGGCAGGGGCAGGGGCAGGGGCAGGGGCAGGGGCAGGGGCAGGGCAGGGGCAGGGGCAGGGGCAGGGGCAGGGCAGGGGCAGGGGCAGGGCAGGGGCAGGGCAGGGGCAGGGGCAGCGGCAGGGCAGGGGCAGGGCAGGGGCAGGGGCAGGGGCAGGGGCAGGGCAGGGGCAGGGCAGGGACAGGGCAGGGGCAGGGGCAGGGCAGGGGCAGGGGCAGGGGCAGGGGCAGGGCAGGGACAGGGCAGGGGCAGGGGCAGGGGCAGGGGCAGGGGCAGGGCAGGGGCAGGGGCAGGGGCAGGGGCAGGGACAGGGGCAGGGCAGGGGCAGGGGCAGGGGCAGGGCAGGGACAGGGCAGGGGCAGGGGCAGGGGCAGGGGCAGGGCAGGGGCAGGGGCAGGGCAGGGGCAGGGCAGGGCAGGGGCAGGGGCAGGGGCAGGGCAGGGACAGGGCAGGGCAGGGCAGGGCAGGGCAGGGGCAGGGGCAGGGCAGGGACAGGGCAGGGGCAGGGCAGGGCAGGGGCAGGGGCAGGGGCAGGGCAGGGACAGGGCAGGGCAGGGCAGGGCAGGGCAGGGGCAGGGGCAGGGCAGGGACAGGGCAGGGGCAGGGGCAGGGCAGGGGCAGGGGCAGGGACAGGGCAGGGGCAGGGGCAGGGGCAGGGGCAGGGCAGGGGCAGGGGCAGGGCAGGGGCAGGGGCAGGGCAGGGACAGGGCAGGGGCAGGGGCAGGGCAGGGACAGGGCAGGGGCAGGGGCAGGGGCAGGGGCAGGGCAGGGACAGGGCAGGGGCAGGGGCAGGGCAGGGGCAGGGGCAGGGGCAGGGGCAGGGCAGGGACAGGGCAGGGCAGGGCAGGGGCAGGGGAAGTGGTGGCAGACCCCTGCCCGGCCTCGGGCTGCTGCTCTCCGGGCCTCTGAGCAGCTGGCCTGCCTGGCTGTCTGGGAACTGTCGCGGGCTGAGAAAGTGCGGGGTTCTCCCTCTAACCCGGGCACCGACCCCTGTCCAGGTGCTGGGGGTGGGGACAGATACGTGGGCCCCGCCAGGCACTCGGCTGCGTGTCAGTGGGAATGGGGAGGGACTGGAGCGGGACGGCGCGTGGGGTGTCTGCCGGGCTCGCCAGCTGCGCTCTGACAGCCGAGCGGGGGGTTTGGTGCAGCCCCTCGTTTCCCCTCGGATGAACTCGTAGGCAGAGGAACCCCGTGTCTGAAGAGGACTCTGCCTCCCTCCCAGGGGCAGGGCTGCCCGTCTGCCCCCCACTTTGTGGAGGAGGAGAGAGAGCCCGGGCGGTGGGGCTCTCTCGGGGTTACCGCCCGGGAGCAGAGGGGTGGCACTGGCCCCAGGTCCGCGGGCTCTCCGTCCAGGGCTCCGTGAGCCCCACGGCGGGTGTGGACCACCGGACACGCCCCGCTGTGTGCCCAGCTCGGGGCGGCCAGCTGCGTCCCCAGACACGCCCCCGCCAGGGGCACCTCCTCAGTCTGCACACACCACACAAGGGGATCGCCCGCCGCTGCCCCGTGACAAGAAGGAGATGCCAGCTCCGCCGGATGAAGGGGAAGGGGAGGTTCAGGGGGTGTCTGGACATCCAGGGGCTCCAGGGGCAGTTCAGGGCCGGCAGGCGTCTCTCCCTCCCTCCCACCCCTCCCTGTCTGTCCACCCGGCCCTCCTCCCCCACCTCCTCCCTCCCCTCTCCTCTCCCCTCCCTCTCCATCTTGCTTCTTCAATCCCCTTCATTGTGTTTTGTTCCCAGACAGACTTGCCTCGGGTGACAGAAGGGCTGCCAGGACCCAGCCGTCCCCCTCACGCTCCAGAAACAGGGGCTCTGGCGTCCACGGGCTGCCACAGAGACTCGTCCCTGCCGTGGGCCCATGTCCCTCCTTGAGCCAGTCGTGTGGCCCCGGAGATGGGACGTGCCAGTTGGCTCAGCCCGTTGGCTTGAGCGAAAACCACACCAGCCAGAGCCCCGGGGTCAGGAGAAGGGCGTCTCCCCCCCCCCCCCCCAGGGCCCAGGAAAGGCCACGGGAAGGAGGAGCAGGCGAAGCACCAAGTCCCGCGTCTTATAATTAATCTTCGGTTCTAAATTCTTAAGAAAATGTCAGGATGCTGGAGCGATCGTTTATTTAAAGAAATGCAATGCTTCATTGTAAATGTGATCCTTCAAGAGAATTAAATAAGAATCAAAAAGACAAACTCCCGAGATGCTCGTAGCCACGCCGTTTAAACAGTAACACGAGGGCTCTGGCCGCACTGCCATCTGTCACGCGGCGCGGCGCGGCCTCCAGACTCCACCCAACACGGCCCAATTCGACCCACGCGGCCTTCGGAGCCGCCGCCGCTGCGGGCAGGGCCCCTCGGACGTGCCCCCGAGGTCAGCACGAAGCAAATGTATCCGCGTTGTGTCCACTCACGACTCACAACCCGGTGCTCGGGGCAAAGACAGAATGGGGAGCAGAAAATTCGAGAAGGCCCTGTGTCAGCATGGCAGGCTTTCTGTGTTAGAAGTGGCTGAAATGAGAGGAAAACGGGATGACTGGATCAGCACAGTCACCTCGTCCGGCTGGGCCTTGTCCCTTGCTGGGAGGCGGCGACCCACTCCCCGGCCCTGGCCCCCGCCGCGGTCCCTCCTTCCCACCAGACGACCAGCTGGGCCTGGCACCTGCCGGCTTTACCGTGTGAAGGCAGTTGGGTTCAGAGGCGAGGCCCAGACATGAGGTGGTCTTACCGCTGGGCAAACACCACGGCTGGGCGTGTGCTGGGGCCTGTAGTGTCCCCCAAATTCACGTCCTCCCCGGAACCCCAGGTGGTGGCCATACTTGCAAAGAGAGTCTACAGAGGTGGTTGGTGAAGAGACCATACTGAGCAGGCGGACCCTTCACCCGCCCGGTGCCCGGGGCTGCGTGGTCCCGATTGATCTCACCCACGGGGCCTCCCCTGCGCCTCCAACATGACGTGGAAGTCCCACCGACACCCACGGCCTGCTGCCCGCTGCGTGGCTGCTTCCCGTCTCTGCTTAGGACACTGAACTCTGACCTGTGTTCTGCAGGAGGAACCAAGGCCTTCCAGCAATTTAATGCAGCCTGAACGACAAGAGGTGATGTCACTCCGCCCAGCTGGTGATCACCACGATTCCACCTGCAACCCAAACACCGCAGCGCCGTCAGGAACCCTGAGCTGCCCCTGGGACAAAGGTGCCAGAGGGAGCTGAGGGACAAAGGTGAGATGGGAGCCAGGGCCATGCCCCTGCTGCCCCAGGTCTCCCTGCTCAGTCATTCTCCGGACGTCTCCGTGTGCCTCCGTTTGGTGTATCTCCTGGGCTTCCCTCTTTTTTCCGTGAACTTCTCCTTCACCTGATCTCTGTCCGTGTGTGTGTGTGTGTGTGTGTGTGTGTGTGCGTGCGGTCTGTGCCTAATGTGAAAAAATACGTATTTCTAAGAACACCTAAACTTTCTAACCTGAACCATGAAGAGTTTGGAATAGACAACTAATAGTGATGGAGTGATGATGGTGTTGATGGTGATAATTAGTGATGCTGATGGTGACGATGATGGCAATGATGGTGATGGTGATGATGGTGATGATGATGATGGTGATGATGATTATGATGGTGATGATGATGAAGATGGTGATGATGATTATGATGGCGATCATGGTGATGATGGTGATGATGTGATGATGATGATGATGGTGATGATGATATGGTGATGGAAGTGATATTTGTTATGACAATGATGGTGATGTTGATAATAGTGATGATGTTGGCAATGATGATGGTATTGATGATGATGTTGGTGATAATAATTATGAAGATGGTGGCGATGATGGTGACAATGGCAATAACGGTGATTATGATGGTAAAGATGATGGTGATGATGGAGATGGTGATAATAGTGATGAAGATGGTGATGGTGATGATGGTACTGGTGATGATGATGGTACGGTGATAATTGTGATGATGAAGATGGTGATGGTTGGGATGATGGTGGTGGTGATGGTGATGATGGTGGGTATGGTGATGAAAATGGTGGGTGTGGTGATGGTGCTGGTGATGGTAATGATGGTGGGTGTGGTGATGAAAATGATGATGATGGTGGATGTGGTGATAAAGATGGTGATGATAATGAAGTTGGTGATGGTGGTGGTGATGGTGATGATGATGAGTGTGGTGATGAAGATGGTGATGATAATGAAGATGGTGATGGTGGTGATGGTGGATGTGGTGATGAAGATGGTGATGATAATGAAGATGGTGATGGTGGTGATGGTGGGTGTGGTGATGAAGATGGTGATGATAATGAGGGTGGTGATGGAGGGTGTGGTGATGAAGATGGTGATGGTGGTGGTGATGGTGGTGATGGTGGGTGTGGTGATGAAGATGGTGATGATAATGAGGGTGGTGATGGAGGGTGTGGTGATGAAGATGGTGATGGTGGTGGTGATGGTGGTGATGGTGGGTGTGGTGATGAAGATGGTGATGGTGGTGGTGATGGTGGTGGTGAGGGTGGTGATGGTGGGTGTGGTGATGAAGATGGTAATGGTGGTGGAGATGGTGGTGATGGTGGGTGTGGTGATGAAGATGGTGATGATAATGAAGATGGTGATGGTGGGTGTGGTGATGAAGATGGTGATGGTGGTGATGGTGGGTGTGGTGATGGTGGGTGTGGTGATGAAGATGGTGATGATAATGAAGATGGTGATGGTGGGTGTGGTGATGAAGATGGTGATGATAATGAAGACGGTGAGGGTGGTGATGGTGGGTGTGGTGATGAAGATGGTGACGGTGGTGGTGATGGTGGGGGAGATGACAGTGGTAGCTAACGTCCGAGCAGGGCTTGCTGTGTGACGCTCGGCGCCGAGCCCTTCCCATGCCTCGTCTCACCACCCAGGAGGCAGATGCCAGGACCAGCCCCACTTGCGACTGAGACCGAGCGCTCAGGACATTTCCTCAGGGCCACACCGCCCGTCCCAGCATGACCGGCTCTAAGCCGCGGTGACTCGGGGACAAAACAAAGAAAAACCCCGAATGCCCTTCGAGGAAGTGCTGGCACTTAGGCCAGAACACCCGCTCCTGGGGGTGTCGCCCACCTGGGGGGAGTCCCCAGGAGAGGCCACAGGTGGGAAAGGAAGGGGGGGTGGCTTGGGGAGAAGCATGAGAGGTAAGGAGCCCGGGAAGCTGCCGCCAAGGTGGACCAAACAGAGACCAGCTGGCGGGAGGGAGACGGGACACCTGCCTCCCGGGGAGGGTCCAGCCTTTTCCAAAACCCTCTATGCAACCCCCCCCCCCACCTCCCGGCTCAGGGAGGGCACCCAGCTGCGGCCTGGCTGCCACCGAGGCTGGCGCCTGCACCAAGGGTCCTCCTAGGGTCGCGTGAACAGGGAATTTCATTCTGTGCCACTGGCCACTGCATCCCCGGATGGGAGCACCTGCGGAGCCGTAACCGCCCACGCCGGCGGGAGACTCCCGCTCACCCTCCACATGGTGACGCCCCACTGCTTGGAGGTCCTCCCCCTCGGCAGCGGGCGGCCCCGGCACCCCTACGCCACTGAGCACTTGTCCGTAGGCGGCCGGCCCCCTCGCCGGGAAGGCACACCCGTGCGGTGGAGGCCGACTGTAACCCAACCAGCCCGCAGCCCGCCGTCAGCAGGATCGTAACTCGAGAATCACCCCCGCACGCAGTCCAGTCCACAGACTCCCATTGATCTGCCTAATCTCCTATCTGCAGCTATGAAATGGTATTTCCCTCTTAATAGGCCTACACATGTTACAGATGAGCAGCAGCAGGCATGCTAAAGAGGGACATTAGCTCCGCGCCCTCGCCGATGCCAAGCCCTCCGTGCCGGGAATCGCAATCGGCGCCGGCCCCGTCCGGCCACAGCGCCCAGCCATGCAGCCCGCCCCCTGCAGGGAGGAGAATGCAGGGGACCAGGGGGCACACGAGGTGGGAGGGGGGCTCTCCTCTCTGGCTCCTTCCATAGGGGAACCCTCAAAGGCCAGATCCCCCTATTTTTTTCAGAGAGGAAGGGAGAGGGAGAGAGAGAGAGAAACATCCGTGATGAGAGAGAATCATGGATCGGCTGCCTCCTGCACGCCCCACACTGGGGATGGAGCCCACAACCCGGGCCTGTGCCCTGACTGGGATTGAACTGTGACCTCCTGGTTCCTAGGTCGACGCTCACCCCCTGAGCCACGCCGGCCGGGCCAGACCCCCTTCTCTTGACGCTGTCGGGAAGCTGAGTCCGTCTCTGTTAGCCCCAAGGCTTCCCCTCTGCCATGACCACCCACCCCGGTCCCTCAGGTTTGCCCTGTGACCAAGGACCTCCCATTCCACTTCCACCCAGACGCCCCTCCCTCGTCTCTCTCCGCCTCCTTCACCGGGGTCTCCTGCCTGTGCCCCTGGCTCCCAGCTGCCCTGCCTGGAACTGGGGTGTCCCTCTTACTCCCTCCGTCCTGCACGACTCTGCTTCAGCTCCAAAGCTAATGGGCTCCCCCAGGAATCCAGCTGAACCCCTGGACCCCCACCCGCTGTGGAGGGTGAAACAGTGGCACCCGAAGAGCTATGTCGCCGTCCCCATCTCCCCTCCCCCCGGCCTCCCCGGGCCTCCTGGACAACCCAGCTGCGGGGTCTGCCTCCAGGAGCCGTGCCGTGGGCAGAGGCCCGTCCTGGGCAGCCCACCGCCTGCCCTTCTCCGCCTTCCGGCCTCCAGCCGAGGGCCCAGGTGCAGCGATTGCTGAGCGCATCTCAGGTGAACGGAAGGTCACGTGCAAACCCACACCGGAAGGAGGCCGTGGCAGGGACCCAGCGAACAGCACCCATCACTGCTCCCCGCCTGCCCCTTCGATCAGGGAAACACGGGCCCGAGGGGACGGGGCCAGCCGCCGCCCTCCATTTCCATAAGCAAATGTTTGCGTGTCATTTCCGCCTGCCCTTTCGGCTCCCTCCCCCTCTTACTTCTATTTGAGCAAAATGTGTTCCAACATCCCCTCCCGCCCGGCCCCGCAGGGACAGGAAGGGCCTGTCCCATCGGCCTAACATTGTGGAGAGCGAACGCAATATTGTGTCTATTTGCCTAACGGGGTATCGATTTCCTCTGGAAAGGAAATGTCACCTCCGTGGAATTCAAGATGACGTGCAGGAGACACGTCCGCCCTGACAGGTTCCTCCGGGGACAGCTTAGCCACGCCACCCCCGCGTGTCAGCCAAAGTATCGGGCGCGGGAGAGACGGATCCCAGGCGTCCCGCTCCTGTCTCGCCCCCCCCCCACCCCCACCCCCGCCGACTCCGGGCTGTCTGAACGCTGCTCACGAACACGGCCCGGCGGAGGCTATTACCGCTTCCCCGGGACGCGCAGCACCAGCAGAGGCCGCGGCGCGCCGGGCTAAACAGTGTCTGTGACACAGCGGGACACAGATGAAAGGGAACAGCCCGGGCGTCCCCAAGATCAAAGCCCGCTCCCTCCACAGACGCCGAGGCCGCAGCTGCGTCGAAAGAAGCCGCACGGCGCCCACGGACACAGGTGAGAATACGGACCAGAGGCAAGGGGACCAGAAGCAAGGGGACCAGAGGCAAGGGGACCAGAAGCAAGGGGACCAGAAGCAAGGGGACCAGAAGCAAGGGGACCAGAAGCAAGGGGACCAGAGGCAAGCCGGCTCCGCCCCAGGTGCGGGTGAGAGGCAGGCGAGGGAGGGGAGGAGGGTGCGCGCAGATGTGGCCGTGCACTTTGGCACGCAGCGTGGGGCTCACCCAGGAGGCCGCCCGCACGGTGGGGCTGGCCGATGAAGAACAGCCCTTCTCGTGTGCCCTGGACCGAGGACGCCGCCCTCCTCCCTCTCCCGGTGCAGCTGCCACCAGATGCAACTTTTGTTTTAATCCTCACCCACTTTCAGACAGAGAGACAGAGAGAGAGAGAGAGAGAGAGAGAGAGAGAGAGAGAGAGAGAGAGAGAGAAGCATCGATGTGGGAGAGAAACACCGATCGGTTGCCTCCCACACACGCCCCAACCGGGAATCAAACCCACAGCCTTTCGGTGTCCAGGACAACGCTGAACCCGCTGAGCCGCCCGGCCAGGGCCCGATGCACTGCTGTGTGTGCTCATGAGCGGACACAGGGTCTGCATGGCCACGCCTGCTACGGAAAGACCCGGCGGCGTCTCCCCCTGGAGGGTGCTCACCCCGCTTTTCATTCGTCCGCAGGCGATTCGGAGCACCTACTGCCAGCCAGACCACAGTCTCTTACGGGCGAGGCCTCTAATTCAAGTTCTTCCAGAAGTTTCTCCGGAGCCTGAGGCTCGAGTTGCCTTTAGCTCAGAACAGTCTGCATGGCACTGAGGCACATCCTGGGGTGACTCATCTGAACCCCACAGCAGCATCCTTCAGCACACAGGCCACCTCCCCCCCCCCAGACTTCCCTCCCCCACCCCTCCCCTGGCTGCCGGGACCCTCCCACCCCCACCCCTCCCTCCCCCGCCCCTCCCCTGGCTGCGGGGACCCTCCCACCCCCACCCCCTCCCTCCCCCGCCCCTCCCCTGGCTGCGGGGGACCCTCCCACCCACCGGGGGCTGCTGCTCAGCCTCCCGGCTCCACCTGCAGCCCCAGGCCTTGGGCTCGGCTGCCCAGAGAGCATGCAGGCCACTCCCCTCGGTCCTCACTCACCTCAGCGGCCTCGTCCGGACTCACGGCTGTAACCACTGGGGTCGGAGCAGCTCGGCCTCCGCGGCAGGCGGGTGCAGGCCTCTCTCCTGCCCCCGGCGTGGGTGCCCCGCGCCCCCAGCACCCGCACCTGCTGTCTCCCCCGACATCGCCCATTGGTCACCTGCAACAGGTGCTCCTGCCTCCTCCACCCACAGCCGCTCCCCTCACGGGGCCAGCTCCATCTCCCAGTCTCCAGGCCAGAATCCCGGCGCCAGCACCCATCTCACACCTCCCCCCGCCCCCCCCCCGCCCCCCCACCCCCGTCCAGTCCGGAGGAAAACCCATTGCCCCTGCGTTCCAAGTCCCCCAGGACCTCACCACCTCACCCCAGAGCCCTCCTGGATTCCCCACCCAGGCCAGGACCCGCCTCCCCCTCCCTCCTGACCCTGCAGCAGCCACCGAATGGGCGCCTACACCTGCCGCCCGCGGGCTCTCCCCTGCACCCAGTCACCGCCTCCTCCCGTCGGAACACCCTGCAATCGGCCCGGCCGCGGGGCTCAGGGGCTGAGCGTCGACCCATGAACCAGGAGGTCACAGTTCCATTCCCGGTCAGGACACAGGCCCGGGTGGCGGGCTCCATCCCGTGTGATTCTCTCTCATCATGGATGTGTCTCTCTCCCTCCCTCTCCCTTCCTCTCTGAAATCCATAAAAACACACACAACCCCCTGCAATCCTCTTTCATTTCATTCTGAGACGTCCTCACAGCCAGGACCCCACGCGGCCGGCCCCCGCCCCCATGCTGACCTCCGGCTCCTGCCGGTCCTCTCCGCCGGTGTCCGGTCCTCTCCGCCGGTGTCCGGTCCTCTCCGCCGGTGTCCGGTCCTCTCCGCCGGTGTCCGGTCCTCTCCGCCGGTGTCCGGTCCTCTCCGCCGGTGTCCGGTCCTCTCTGCCGGTGTCCGGTCCTCTCTGCCGGTGTCGGGCATGTGCTGGCCCAGGCCCTGCCCCTCCACGCCCTCTGCAGGAACTCTTCCCTCACATCCCCATCCCCTGCTCCCCATCACCTTCTCCCCGAGGCCTCCTACATCCACTCTGCAGGACACCGAGCCTGCACCCCGCTCCCCGCCCGCCTCCCACACCTCCCATCCCCTGCTCCCCATCACCTTCTCCCCGAGGCCTCCTACATCCACTCTGCAGGACACCGAGCCTGCACCCACTCCCCGCCCGCCTCCCACACCTCCCAGCATCCTGTCCCCACGGTGGGAGGTGACGCGTGCTGACGGACAGCCACCGCCGACAGGAGCTGGGTGGCCTACTCTTGTCACGGCGTTGGGCTCAGTCAGCCCGATCAGAACCCGCCAGAGCCCGGAGCCAGGGCAGCACCTCGGCCAGCCTGGCCCGCTCGGTTCCAGCTCCCTTTATAGACCCGTCTCGTGCACCGACCTCTGACCGCAGTGTCCCGAGTACCCGTGTGGACACAGCCTGCCCCACGCCAGCCTCGGCTCCTTCACAGGACGAAGGCCCGGCCGGAGCCCTGCCGGGGCATCGTTTGCTCCAGAGAAGTGGCCTCTCATTCATTCGGCAAAATATTACACATCTGCATCGGAGGCCTCCAAGCAAGCCTGGCTGAGTGCAAATGCATGTCCACTCCCCCGTCTGTCTATCCGTCCATCCGTCCACCCCTCCCTCCATCCACCCCTCCATCCACCCCTCCACTCCTCCCTCCACCCCTCCATCCTCCTTCCACCCCTCCACCCCTCCCTCCTCCCTCCATCCACCCCTCCATCCACCCCTCCATCCTCCCTCCACCCCTCCATCCTCCCTCCACCCCTCCATACACCACTCCACCCCACCATCCACCCCTCCACCCCTCCCTCCATCCTCTCTTCATCCCTCCCTCCAGCCTCCCTCCACCCCTCCACCCCTCCCTCCTCCTCCATCCACCCCTCCAACCCCTCCATCCCTCCCTCCATCCCTCCCTCCATCCCTCCCTCCACCCTCCCTCCATCCCTCCCTCCACCCTCCCTCCATCCCTCCCTCCACCCTTCCCTCCTCCCTCCATCCACCCCTCCATCCTCCCTTCATCCCTCCCTCCACCCCTCCACCCCTCTATCCACCCCTCCCTCCACCACTCCACCCACCCCTCCACCCACCCCTCCACCCACCCCTCCCTCCCTCCCTCCCTCCTCCCTCAATGTATCCCCTGTTGGAGCTGGGATGGTAAATAGACTTCACACCAGGAAAGCGCCGAGCGAAGTAGGCGAGGTGGGCGTGGGGGTGGATTCAGGAGGCTCGTTGACCATGACTAAGCTAACCGTGTCACATGCGTGCTGCCGACAAACGGCTGTGGCCATCGGAAGGCAGATGCGTGGAGCAGCTGGTGACAGCGTGCCACGCCCCAGGGTCCTACCTCGCCTCTCGGAAGAATCGCCCCACGGGGACCGAACGGCAGCCTGGCCACAATCGCGGGGCCGTAGGGAGGACAGGGCCACACACGGCCGCAGGCCCGGTGAGGGGTTCCCAAGCTCTCGGTGCGCGAGCGGCTGGGACGGGGCAGACACTCCAGCAGGTGCCGCGGGAGAGCAGAGTCCGTGCCCGCCTTTCTCAGAGCCCCGAGGCCAGTTTCCACTGCTGGCCACACGTTCCCCACGGTCAGGGGGTAGGACAGCGCCCCGATCTTGTCACAGCACAGGGTCAGGCGTCCGTGCACACGCCAAGGCTCCGGGCGCCGGCTCTCGGGGACAGTTCCGCCTAGGCGCCTCCGGGTGCCGCGCCAGCGTCCCCAGCTGGTTTATGTTCTAAGGCCCCTCACCAGCTGGCCAACCTCCCGCGTCCCTCCCCGGCCCTGATCCTGCACTGGAGGGTCCCTCGGCCTGGCCTGTGCCCTCCCACAATCGGGGACCTCTCGGGGGGTGTCGAGAGCCAGTTTCAGCCCGATCCTGCAGGCCGAGGGAGAATTCGCGCACCAGGCCTCTAGCAAACTAGTAAGTGACACCGTGGCCAGTAAAGTCCAGGTGTCTCTTATTTCAAGTCTATGTTGCTGACCACTTGGCCAGAGGACATAACCTGCAGATGCCTTAACTATGGACCATCTACAGCCCTGGACGGTGGCCCAGTTGGTCGGAGCGTCGTCCCGTACACCAGGAAGGTCGCAGGTTCAGTTCCTGGTCGGGGCACATACCTCAGTTGCAGGTTCGATTCCTGGTCAGGGCCTGTATGGGAGGCAACTGATCGATGCTTCTCTCTCACATCCAAGTTTCTCTCTCTCTCTCTCTCTTCTTCTCTCTCTTGAATCAATAAACATATCCTCAGATGAGGATATAAAATATATATATTATATACCACATAATATAAATATAGGTCGCATGGAAATAATACATATATATATATATACACACACACACACACACACACACACAGAAATATATATACATAATTTCTCATCTGCACACATTTATTTATTTCTCTGGGGACTCTGTGTAGAGGCCAGAATGACATTATATCGTGCAAACAGCTCAGCAATTTAACGCAAATTATTTTTATAATGATGTCACTTACATCAACGTAAGTATAAAGCCAGGTCTCGACTGCTTATGCTGAGAGCTCGTGTGCAACTAGAGAAACAAGATCCATTCACAATTCAAATCCAGACAAAACCATAAAACCCATGAATTCCGAGGGACCCTCCGGAGGTGCCTGATGGCTGCAGCGAGCCGCCTGCGGGGGGCGAGGACGAGGGCTGTGTGCCCGGGGCGTGACAGGGCCCCGTGGGGCTTGGTCGGGAGCGTCAGGGACCGCCCCTGAGCTCAGCATCACCCTTGTCCTCCGCTTCCTTAACACGGAACGCGTCTGCACCCATCCAGCCGTTCTTCTCACGGACGGTCCACTTACCCCCAGCCACACGGGCTTTACCACGGAAATGAGATGGTCAGCACTGTCGAGCCTGAAATTCCCCGGGGCCCGTGGCTGCCGCTCAGTGGCCCCAGGCGGGTCCCAGGGGGCGGCTGTGGCTATAGGAACCCCGTCCTGAGTCATGGGCAGTGACCTTCATTCTGTGGGGCCCTGGGGGGCACTCCACACCCCCCTGCCTTTCTCTCTTCCTTGTTCTTCTCGGGGCCCAGAGCGCGGCGGGTCCCCTCCGCTGGGCACCATCACCGCAGAGAACAGAGAACGAAGGCAGAGACGCGACAGAAACTCCGCCCTTTGGGTGTGAGGCCGCCCCACCATGCAGACGGCGGCCCCCGCTGCTCCCCATGACGGTGAACGGAAACACAGCGTTCAAACAGGCTCCCGGGGACGCGGTGAACCCTGGGAAAACCTCAGGCGCCCCCTGTACCCTGAGTCTGAGATGCCGCTCTGTGCTGGGGTGTAACTATGACTCCCCGAGACGCG